>NC_060259.1:72818967-73121997 GCF_921293095.1 Ischnura elegans | reverse complement strand
GTTAGTAGTTTGAGTGCTTGGAAATAGCTTTTTTCTATTTACGTCTATGTACTGCTAATCATTCATTTGAATCATCTACCACTTAAAGTTTACGGCTTTACTTTGTGTAACAACGAGAAATTAAGACTTGCAAAATTAAGATTTTTTTCTTTTCGTAAATGGGAAATTTAGATTCGCGTCGTGTACTCAAGTAATTTACTGCAAACCACAATACCTTAACTACTGACATAGCATTATCAAAAAACCATGGTTTGGAATAAAGAATTAGTGTGGAATGTACGAAAAGTGAATATTCATATCCTTAAATAATTTTTTATAATTAGCTTTGCTGAGCAAGCTTTGCCTTTTCAGTTTATTTTTATCATAATCCGGCACTGGTTTTTTCATCAATATAGGTAATTGAAAAATTAAAAAATATCAAATACCTACACTAGCTTGAATAGCCTTAAGAAATATTGTCAAAGATATAAAAGCGTCTCAGGGTTAAGTTGGTGGAAAAACTTTCCACACAATATATGTATAAAAATAAAATGTAACTCGCAACGACCAAGGTTTCGGCACGTAAAGCCATCTATATATCAAGGCTGATGCGTGTTTTACTTGATTTTAATTCTATTATTTGGAAAGTTACTACTGCCTTTTTATTTTCAATCGATTTAGCAATATTCACTAACCTCTCAAAAAGCCGGCACTGGTTTTTTCACCAATAAAAATGAAAAATTTGAAAAATATCTAATACCGTAATTATGAAGGCCTTTAAGGATTTTTTAAAAGGCATAAAAGCGTCGCAAACTTAAGTTGCTGGAAAAAATTAATGTCCGTTTCAAATAAAGTTGTAGAAATTACTTTTCACGAAATTATAGAAATATAGTGTACTTAAATAACAAGAGACCATGGTTTCGGCACGTAATACCACTATCAAGGTCGATCTATGTTTTAAATATTTTTAAACATATTGTGTTGAAAGCTACTACCACTGTTTTAATTGCAACGGAGATGGCAACATTCACTAACCTCTCGAAAAACCAGCACATTTTTTCGATAGCGTAAATGAAAAATTCGAAAAATATTAAATACGCTGGCTTTGATAGCCTTTGGGAATATATTTAAACGCATAATAGCGTCTCTGGCTTAAGTTGGCGGAAAAAAAATTGTCCTTCTCAAAGAAATCAGTTGAAGTTACTGTTCACAAAATGTATAAAATTGTAATGTGCATAAAGCAGTAAAGACCATAGTTTGACACGTAATACCACTATCAGCGTTGATGTATGTTTTACATGTGTTCAAATATATTGTGTGGAAAGCCACTGCTACTGTTTCATTTTCAATGGATTTAGGGATATCCATGTGTCCTTGCTGGCGATTGAGAGAGCCGTTTGGCCCGAGGGAAGGATACCCTAGGGTCCAAAAGTCGGCCGAGAGGTCTGGCTCACCCCCTCCCCCCCACTCGACCCATTCCCCTGGAGAAGGGGTATCCCGCCCTCTACATCGAATCAATGGGGGAAGGGGTGGACTTTATCGGTTATCTGTCGATTCGGTGGCCTAGTCAAGGTGTCACCCGCCATGCGAGGTCTATGGGATGAGGATTTTAGGCGGCCTTTGCGGTTTTAAACTATAAAAAAACACTCTGAATTTGAATTACGATGGGTATAGATTGACTAAGTTCTTTTAGTATGAAGAAAAGTTATGTCTGCCATTATTGAAAGGTGTCTGGTCATTTTATATTCAGAAGAAACCAATATTGGAAGCGGCCTTGCGTAGGGATTTTTCTGGCACCTGCAGCTATATCCATGCCAGCAGAAGTTAGCATTTTCGATGGCACATAAGGTGGATGGCGCCGCTTGGTGGAACGTTATTGTCTTGGCAGCAACTTTAATTCAGTGAGTGCATTCTGCATCCGCTGTTGGTGGTGACCATACCGCAAGAGACTTGTCATAATGAATCCCATTTTTTCCATCCTCTCTTTTCCTAAGAATTGATTTAAGTTGTTAAAAACTGAGTTGAAATTAATTGAAAATATGTTAAACTTACTCAGCGAACAATTATTTTTTGTAAAGGACTTTTTCAAAATATCCTGCTGAAGACACATACATTCTATTTCAGCGATCAGATAATATAAGAATTATGTGATAACCCAGTTTTGAATGCCACATATATGCTGCATTTCCTTATTTTTGTGTAATCACAAGTTTTTATTATTCATTTGCATACATAATCGATTCTATTAAGTTACGCTTGCATTCATCAAGAGTATAAGCTTAAGAGTGATGAAGTCCTGAAGAAGAGCTGGAAGTCAGTCCTTCCCACGGTAGTGTTTAGTTGAACGTGGAACCTTTCATAGTGTTGCATTATTTCAGACCAGTCAGTTAGCATAGGCATTTTAAATATGATTCGGTTAGTATATAATTCTGTGATGGTCAACTTCATCCCGCATTCGAATTACCTTGCTGATTCCCTTTCCTCTTGGCCTATATCCGACAGCATAGGACATAAAGAGGATATGAAAAATTTCTCTTGGTATTTTCTGAGATGTAAAATTTTTGCTTGATGTAGAAGCAGATGAATTAAAAATGCGTTATCCCTACTCTATTCTCCCTGAAAATATCAAGATGTAACTATTACTGAAGAGTAAAATTTCGCTAAAGAAGGTAAAATCTGGCCAGTTGATATTAATTGATAAGTGCTCTTAGCTCAACGTCGGAGCTTGAAGGTTGCTGACGCCGTAAATAAAATTCTCTCTTGAATTTAAATGGAATATTTTTCCAAACAGTACTCCCGAATCGTTGAATATTTTTGCTTGCAAATTATCAATTGGGTTCGATCGATTCATACTCAAAATTAATGAACATTGATCGTAGCATTGTCTGATGCTTTTTTTCCAGCACGTGTAGCATTTTACATAGTTACGTTTTTATGGCGTTTGGATGTAAAAATTTTAATCAGGTCACTATAAGGAAGTGGGTTGTAATTTTTGAGTGCAAAATGTTAACGAAGTTATTTATTCTTATAATCCTACAATACTCTCTCCTCCCCACCAGTTGACTAGCGGATCTTTTCATAGGGTTCGATGTTTTTCGGTCGATGTATTGAATCCAGGTCTCGTAAGGGTGATTGGTACGGTTTTCAATTCTGTGATGTTCGCTTCCCTCTTTCGCTGCCAAACCCATTCCAATTTCCTTTCCTTCCCCCATTCCGAACGAATGTTGCGCAGCTTTTACAGGGATTAGGTTGGAAACCGCTAGAGACCCAGTTGCTACGCGCTATGCTTCGATTTCTTGACTGAATATTCGAGATCAGACGCCTTCCAGTGTGCCACATACGATATTTCTCCCGCATTTTGGAATCACTCTATCTTCCTAGGTCCAAAGGAAGCGATGCAATAAGAGAGATATGTTGTCGAACGAATAGGTACCATGTATTTAACATCACGCACAGTTATTTATTCTTTAAATTCTACGCGCTTTGCTTCGATTTATTTACTGAATGTTCGAGATCAGATACCTTTCCTTTTAAGTTATCAGGTGATATATGAATGATATCAGTAATAACCTAGGTTATAATGCCACATAAAGACGGCAATTCCTCATTTTGATGTGTAATTACAAGTTTTCATAATTTATTTACGTGCAGAATCGATTCTATTAAGTTACGCCTGAATTAATCAAGATTAGAAACACTTAAGAGTGCTGAAGTCTTGGTATCAGTCACTCCTTCCTACAGTAGTGTTTAGCTGAACGTGGAACATGTCATAGGGTTGACAGTATTTCAGATGAATCATTTAACATAGACACTATAAATGTGATTAGGACAGTTTATAATTCTGTGATGGTCAACTTTCATCCCACATTTGAATTACTTTACTAGTTCCCTTTCCTCTTGGCATATATTCGACCGCAAAGGACATTAAAAAGATGTATCCTGCCTGACCGATAGTTTTAGTGGAGTGCTTCGCGTTTAAAAATTACGTCATCATTGATATTGAAATTCGATATTTCATCCGCATTTTGGAATTACTCTATCTTCCTAGGTCCAACGGAAGCAATGCAATAAGGGTGATAGATATAAAAAATAGGAACATCTATATTATACCCCGCGAGCCACCTAAATAGGCGTTTGGCGGGAGGTGTTAGGTCACAAGCAATTTAACTGTTTATGTGTGCATCGACAGGTTTTTTTTACAACGGCTTAAAATTTATTGAAATCCTTAATTGTTTTCGATACATGAATAAGCTATTCCCCGGACAGCAACAAATTTTAATGAATATTTACTTGTTATCATTCAAATTAAGTACACCATATTTGTGATCAGCTTTAGCAGTCCCCGAGGATACGGCGAAAGTATTCCTACAATATTTATCAGCATTCCGTATTCCTTGTATTTCAAGAGTAGCCTACTAACATATGTGAAACTTAATGCATGTTTCTTAATTTTATTATTATTTCTAACAGCATACGGTAGTATAATTTGTTGGTATGCGTAACGATTTTTGGACTGTGTGGTGTGCATGTGGAAGTCAAATTGCATGCTGGTGATTGATCACACCCTGGCAAACACCCTAAAGGTGGCTCGCAGGGTACTATGTAGATGCAGAAGAGTATTCTTACTGACATTCTGGAATACTACTCAGCGGTATTCCTACCGTAGTCAGTTGCATTCCTTCAGTATTTATAGTAATTTCCGACGGAAGCATGAAAACAAACGCTATCGCAGTAGTCGGCCAATCAAACCCATTAGGCTCTTGGTATAAAATACTGTGTCATCTGTACCCATTTCTCTATATTCATGGTGAAACAAAACCCAGTACTATTCCACAAACTTTTATTTTAACTGCCAACTAGTTTCGACGTTTATACCGTCATTATCAAGACTAACAAGTTAGTCTTGATTATGACGGTATGACGGTAGTCTTGATAATGACGGTATAAACGTCCAAACTAGTTGACAGTTAAAATAAAAGTTTGTGGAATAGTTTGGGCTTTGTTTCACCATGAACATTTCATCGTTCCACCATTTAACGCCGAAATCAGTTGATTTTATTCATTTCTCTATTGTAGGTTAAAATATCCTTAAAAATTCTTTACAATATTGGAATCGACATAAGTGAGGCGTCAGGTTAAAGTCGTAACTCCATCTCTGCTACATTATTAACTATAGCAGCACAACCTATGCTAGAGGGTACAACCTTTCACTTGGGAACCATAAGAGGGCACTCGTTACTACATTATACTGCAAGATTGACTCCCACCGAGGCGTCTTGTATCTACACTGACCGATCCACCGACCACCTGGGAGCTCGCTCAAAGGTTGAAAGCAGCCACTGACCGGGAGGAAACCCTCCACCATCAAAGAAGAGCCGTTGAGGCCTCCCGAAAATTTATTTGACGGCGTACAAGCTGGACGACAAGGGGCTGAAAAACGGCATTGTCGCACAGCCCGAGAGCATGTTACTAATCGTTTGGTGACGGGCAAAACGTCGTTAATCTTGGACGGGACGTTTAAGACGCCGTACCCGTGTCGCTTTGCGTCCAGAGCAGGCCAGCGGTGGGCAGTGGGTACACCTTCCACTTGACACTACAGTTCTGTTCCAGTATCTATCCTCCGGTCTGAGACGGTGCACTCTTGGAGTGCACTATGGTGCACGGTTCTCGCTCCCTCATTTGTGGGAGAAAGGTTGTGGAAGGGCTTCTGGGCAGCAAGAAGTAAACCGTCTCCAGCCTCTCCCATTATGTTCACCCCAGGCAGCGCTGTTTTTCAGAGGCTCGGGGGCAGCGAAGCGGGGAAGGTGTGGGCTGCAAGGTGAGCATTGTCTGAGTCGACGGGTGGCAGGCAGACTTGCAGGGACATGCTTGGCGTGGGCGTCTTCGGGAAGGAGACTGGAGAGAGCGGAAAGAAGAGGAGCGTTTCTCGAGGCAGCAATGGAGAGCAGTAGTCAGCGTGATAACATTTTAATAAGTTGAGTCAATGGCAAAGTTTAGTTTTATGTTAGGGGGGTTAGGGCGATTCTGACGGGGGTTTAGGGGCTATGGAAAAAAAGCAAGTGACACGGGGGGGGGGGTTTTCCATAGCCCCTTAATATTCCTGGAAAATTTTTAAAAATTAGCCTCTGAAAACAGCATTTTAATTACCGTCTAAGACTAAAATTTATATAAACTATTTACGTTTCCGTTTCCATTGTACTTGAATGTACAGGTTTCGTACTTTTTTTCGGACAAATTATCATTTGAGCTGGGGGGCCAGGTTCCCACTGCCCTACCCCATTCTCCGCCCATAGTTGAGTTAAACTATTTGGGTACCTTATTCGAGAAAAACTGATTATTAAGGTCATCAGGTTGATAATTGCGAAAGAAAAGGAGGCATTCATGAATAGGAAAGAGTTGATAATAGGGTCTTAGTATGAGAGTTAGCGAAAATACTAGTGAAGTGAGTGTTGCTTTACTGTGTGGAATCATGGAAAATTTATCTACACCTATATAATACCCTGCGAGCCACCTCCAGGGAGTTTGGGAGGGACTTAAGATGGAGGACGGGATACGATTATAGCTCTTCGAGATGTGGGTTTGGAGAAGATTGATTGGTGAAGTGGACGCGGAGGAGGAACGAAGATGTGCTGGACATGGTGGTCGAGGAGAGGCTGCTTCTAGATGAGACACGGAGGAGAAAGAAGGTTTGGATAGAGCGATTTTTGACCGGGGAGAGGTTGAAAACAGGATTTGAAGGCAGGTATAATGTTAGGTAAGCTTGGGAGGCGATAGAAAAGAATTGGATTTTTACACAGTATGAAAGGGGGGGGGGTCACACCGTTATGTAAGAGCTTGAGGAAAAGCTTAGCTTTTAGAATCTGATCTTTACGTTACAGAAACGTAGGTATACACTAACGGAGGAGGATGAGATAAGACTGGAGGTCTTCGAGATATGGGTGTGGAGAAGAATGAGGAAGCTGAAATGGACGGAGGAGAAAGGGAATGACGAAGTGCTGGACATAGTGGTTGAGGAGAGGTAGCTTCTTGAGGAGATACGGAGGGGGCAGAAGACGTGGATGGAGGGAGTACTGAATGAGGAAGGGATGTAATAAACCGTGTAAGAGGGTCAGAATGTTTGGCAAGCGAGAGATAGGGAGAAATAGAACAGAAACAGTGCCAGAGAGAAGAATGTTAGCTGGGCGAGGGAGGGGAAGGAAGAGAACAGGATTTATAGATGTAATGAATGGGAGTAGACCTTATTGTGAACTGAAAAGAGTCCATATTGGAAGGAACGACAGAGAGGGCTAACTATCAAAACACTCCACGTAAACACACCTTTATCGGTGGAATACTTAGCATAATTGAAGGGGTAAGAAGACAAGGGGTACGAGTGATTTTCTTTCTAAACAGAGTTAGGTACAGAAATTGATAAAAGTATATACAAAAACTTGGAGGCGAAAGGTTACGAGTGAATATCTGCTCCGAGCTGACATTGAGTGGAAAATCAAATGCCCAACAAAATATTTAGCTAATTTCGTTAATTTTCTCTACATAATTTCTGTTCCTAATTCTATTCAGAATATCCCTTGGCTTCTCACCCCTTCAATTAAGATGGTCCGAGATACGAAGTGTACGTCATTTTCATGAAATTTTCAAAACACACTCTTCCTGTTATTACTCATCAACTGACGGTGACAAATACTACAAATACTAATATTTTAATTTACCGGCTTACCGTGATACATTTTATAAAAATTGCTAATTTTTTATTAAATTCACATTTTTATGCTGATTATTAGATCGATGCTTTTCCAATGACACGCAAAATTTTGCTAAAAGCCGTGTTCCGTAGGTGCCGTACGTGTTATTAAAAGACTGCCTCACATTGTTGTTGTGCCTTTTCTTCACCAGAATGTAGTCAATGTGGCTCCTACATCTGTCTCCTGGCATTTTCCATGTGTATCGACTCCAATAATCCTGCATGAATGTTGAATAGAGCGTGTGCCACTACCAGTTTATCCTCCTGACAGATTTTCACAAATCTTTTGGTTCATTATTAAATCTATTTTTAGAATGCAGTCTCCATCGGTTCCTCGGGAAAAATCTTCATAACGATGCATTGGTGAGCGTGATATGGATGTAGGGTTAGGGAAATTTAATTTTGCTGTTTCCTCGCGTGTGTGTCTTACATTCGCCCAGTGTTTACTAAGAGGGTGTTTTTATCACGATGCTATCAATTTGATAATTTACGCTGTGACGAAACCGTTTGGAAAAAGATTATATTTTATTGGAGCAATAAACATAATTAAATAGTATATGTAATAAGATAATTATGTATTATACAAGCAGGGAACCTTTGTGAATCAGTTGGTAAAACGATGGGCTGCTGATCGATGGTTCTATGGTTCAAATCCCGATTGAAGGCTTTGGACACCCCAAAAGAACGGAGAGTTGGCCCAGAGGAAGTAACCCGAATGCTAGGTTCCACACGCCTATGGTTTAAACTGGGGTAAGCTCAACCCTTACCTTTTGATACCAACCTCCGGCTTGAATCATTGTTATGATAAATGAGAATGAAAAAAACTTTGTGTATGTCCACAGTAGGTATTATATTTGTGTATGAAAAAACTTTGTGCATGTCCACAGTATTAATATGCACAAAGTTTTTTCATTTTCATTTATCATTGCAATATGTTCCACAACATCTCGCCGAACACCGTTGAATACATTTGAATCATTGTGATTGAGTGTACAGTATATTTTTCATCCATCCATTCCAAATTTGATCCGGAATATATACCCCGGTAAGGGTCCAGTTGCCGATGAATCTTGAAACTTCCTCTTAATTTGAATTCGCACTAAGGGGCCAAATGTCACGATAGGTGTCAAGGGACCAGTGTAACCTTTCCAGTGTTAGTGAAGGAGAACGAGAAAGACTGGCTGCTAATGAGCGCGTACAATGAACTAGGAGGACTAAACCTTACCGACATCGGAATTCGGGAATGGTACTATATAGTTTTCGAGCAATAAACCTCACGTCTCGGACGAATGTCGGACCAATAGCCATCCCGGAGGAAAAGAGTTCCAGAATTTTTTACTTTTACCATATCTGCTACAAGCTCGCAAACAATGTATGAATAATAACAATGCGACATGCCCTGAAGAGGAAGTATTTCCTACATCGGGGACCTGCTGTAAACAACTATAACTCTACCTTACTATGTAAATATGTTCACGTACACTGCAGCATGGAAATAAACCTTTATTGAAATTAAAATTCAATATTTTTATACCATCATATTTACGTGTAGATACAGCCTCGCTAAAATACCTGCCAACTCCCCAGCGCACCTTCGAAAATCTTCATGTTTCCGCGCTGAGCTGAGTGATGATTTATCAATGCAAAGCCCTTCTCGACGGGGGGGAGCACTTCAGGTTCTGTGTGTAGCGGGGGCCGCCTTGTAGCGAGCGCTCGCCCTTAATCGCCTGGCCCGTAATCCCGGCTCCCTAAGTGGCGCTCAGGGAGAGGCTACCTCTTCGATTGCGTCCCCATGCCGCTATCTCTTGACCTGCATGACTCGGCACAGGTCAACTCTCTCTCTCTCTCTCTATCTCTCTCTCCCCCAAATCTGTCCCGCCACTTGCTCGGGCTTTTTTTTCCTCGGGAGTTCTTCCGTGAATGGCTCATTGTGATCCCGTGCTGGGAAATCGCTTCTTCATTTTTGCCGGGGTCCTTCGAAACAATCCTTATTTTGCGAAAAAGGTTGTGTGAAAAGCCCGTAAAATTTTAAGGAGGACTCTCAAAAAAAGGTCAGGAGTACTTTTTTGTGGGTTTTTCCTATCTAAAGTCATCATTTTGGGGGATGAGAGTTGAAAATTGAGAGTTTTATAGATTTTTTCGTGTCGTTTCTTGCATATTCAATGTATGTTTTTATTAGTTACTATTTTATTAATTCATATTATAATTAGTTTTTAGTGGCAACTCTGTGGAATATTAATTTATCCATATCTCTTGTTATTTACCATCTCATTCGTTAAGCGTATTCGTATAGATGAAAGAAAATACGTATTAAAAATTAAATAAATAAGTAAATGAAACAAAAAAGGCGTAAAAATTAGTTATTTATATCTTGAAATATGTAAGTTTAAGAATATTTATGGAGTTGTATCTCACTTTACGACGAAGGTATTTTTACATTAGGGGCACCAAAAAAAAGGGAGCGAAGCATATTTTCTTGTGCTGGGGAGAGCTCAAAAGAGATTGTTTCTCCAAAAATGGAATCGTTACAGTACATATCGGCTTATCCGGATAGCATACTACACTCATCACCGAAGGATTTTTGTTGCTCTGGCGGTAAGTGGATTTTCTTCCAGGATGCAATATTTCTGGTGCACCTAGAAGAAACTTGGGGTCGAAAAACTTCATTTTTTTTAGCCGCAGAAAACTCCTTAATGTGGACATTTGCCGCAGACGACCTGACCGGTAGCCGTGTTCCCTTATGGAACGAACGGTGGCCTTGCAGAATTTCCTTTTAATTGATGTATGATGAGCATCCATTTGTGGCAGGTGTTCTCCGATCAGTTCCTTTCCCCCTTGAGATTTCTTTCTGGACGGAGAACCTGTAGCTCTTTTCCCAATTGGAGTTACTACGATTTTTGAGTTTATAGTTTTTTCTTCTTGGAATCTGCGGGGTTCAAGGCAGAATGATGGCATAACCACTTTTATCCGATTCCATGCCCTTCATCAAGGAATAGCTGTGGAGCCGACTGAAATTTTTGAAAACTGAAAGTTGTGAATGGAAAACAGACAAAAAACTTTAACTTTTCCCTCTTTGTTTATTCTCAAACAATTTCGCTTTAGCTGTAAAATTTATGTTACCATCTAAATTTCTAAAATGCAATTTATCGACAATTTACTTGGATTCATCTTCCGGTAATCTGTTCGCACTTTCAGGCCGCATTTTATATCCATCATGTATTGGCCTCATTTTTGAATTGGAAAGGCAAAATGGGTAGCAAATATTTGGATTTTTTTCGATATTTTTAATAAAATAACTATTATTATATTTAAAAACGGAGGTTTACAAATCTCAGCTTATGAAATATTATTGCGTTCAGTATACATTATTTATAAATGTGTAGCTTTTAAAATATTTAATTTAAAAAAAATTATTTGTAAAGTAATACAAGCTCGGGTCGGATGAAGTGGCTTTCTGGGCCAAATTCGGGCCACGGGTTGCTGTATTTCCGATGGAAGTAATAGGTAGGATTTTGCATTTATTTCATTCGATGAAAGACTTGAAGGAGCTTGTTAAACAATGACCTAGGGAACAAGTGTACATGAAGTGGCTGAGAAGGAAGGTTTTGTAGAAGTGCAGATTATCAGGAGTTATTATTCCTTCCCACCGGCTGTGCAAAGGGTGAGCGAACCGTGCTATCCGTTCTGAGATTCGCGCTCACTACCTTGTTAACGTCCGCAATAACTTTCCCAAAAAAGGCCTCACCGCACTCCGTGATCCCAGCTGCAATTTGAGTATACGCCGGGCAGTTGAATTCATGGTCGATGCAGTATCCCGAGTGGTAGTTTAAGGAGGGCCTGGCTGCCCCTCTGAATCTCGGAATTTCTGGAAATATTTAAAGCATTGATAACATTTTTTAAGGTGGCTCACCAATGAAAGTTTTTATCTCGGCATCATAGAAAACAGTATAAAGGCCGTTTTACACGGTACACGGAATTGCGCCATCTGACGTGCGTGCGAAGGCGCAATCAAAATTGCGTCGTGTGAAGCGGTGAATTGCTAGAACACACGCGAGAATGCGTGGATGCGAGACGGCAAAATAGGCCCTGTTCTAATTTCGTTCATGGATTCGCGCAATTCCACGCCATTTTAGAAATGAATGCAGCTCTAACCTGCGCAATTCCGTGCCCCGTGTAAAACGGCCTTAAGACTTGGTGCTTTCCTGCCGAACGATGTGGGTCGATGCTATCTATTGGTTATCATAAAGTTTCTTGTCTACGCACGTCAGACCTCAGACGCATTATTGTGCAGAGATATAACATACCACCTCAGCGCCGCGGAAAGAAATAAAAAACCCCAAAAACCATCCCCCCAAACACACAACGACCTTAATCCGCCCCTGCAGATATCCTCTCGTAGGCGCCTTTTGAATTTTGGGTGGCTGTTGGGTTGATATGGCTGTATTATAATATTTTGAGAAAATAAAAGTGTACTGAACAATGATCATCTGAGACTGTTTCCTCACGCAGGCATAGTTAAGACTGGCAATCGAGAGGTATATCAATGCTCTGGTCTCGACTATCTCCAAATAAATAGGAAATTCGGTTTTTTAGGGTGATATTGGAGCCTGCCTACCATGCCATAATCTTATGTTGCGTTTTTACTCTTCAATTCCTATCCTAGCTCCAAATCGTCCCCTCCGAGCCGTGAGCGGTAATAATCACGTAATGACGGAGATTCGTGACTGCGCGTTCTAGAACAAATGCGAATCGGCGTTTGTTATTATAAAACCCTTTTACCATCATCGGAAAAAATAAAGAGTTCTTACAAAGTGGACAATTCAATCAATATATTTTTTAATGAATACTTTTTCTAGTTCGAACTCGGGTTTCCGCGGTGTTACTGTATTGCCATGTAGGCTTCATTGTTTGCTTTTGCGACTGTTTCGCCTGTTTTTTTTCTCTGACTTCGTAAGTGATGAATTCCATCCATTCTTCATTCGAAGACGCCGCGCCGGCAGGAGAGCTGGCGAAACTGTGGTATTAAAATACTCTAAGCCGAAACCCTGAAGGCTGATATGTCAGTTTATAGCCGATGATAGTGTCATTTTCTTACAACAAACATAGCTTGACTTAATTGCTGCATTCGTTTGCTAATAACTAGAAATATTTGTTGACGGGTCTTATTTTCATTTTATCGTGATTCTTATAGTGTAACGAATATTGCATCGGGTTTTTGTGAAAATGACTCATGTAATCTAGCAGTTACCAACATTTTCCTATCCTCTGACAAGTAATGGCATAAAAAACCGTAAAGAAAATTGGATTTTAAAATGAATTTTCCAGGTATTATGGCAAGGAAAGACTTAATGTGGTTGCAGCAGTCGATGAAGCGAAATAAGAAGAGAAAATTTGAAATTTCCATGAAAATGATATGTTCTGCATTTATCGCATTTTTTTCTTTCTGGCTATTTGAGAGGCAACGAAGGCGGGAAAAGGGTGTAAATTAAATCACTATTTTTGGCATGATGAAATGTCTCGAAAACATTATTTTTGTAATTTTTAACGAGCATTTTTGCCATAAATTTGATTTTTAAACATTAGGGATGGACGGACCCAGGATTTTTTTCGGATCCGGATACGGTGCGGATCCTTGATTTTTGGAGCCGAATCTTTCGGATCGGGTATTTTCGGATATAAATGCATTTTCAAGTTCCTGACGCTGAGATTCCCCCGATGATTGTTCAATCTCTTGGGAAGAGTCACACTATGTGCCCGTCGTATTTTGCCTTTTTTATTTTCCACGGCTGAAATTCTCCTACGTAACCTCTGCGAGAGCTTTCAAACAAAACGCTTTATGATTAGGACAAGAATCGCACGCGACGGTAGATTCGAAGATAGAATCGGAACTCTTTCCACCCTTATTGCATTGCATTCACTGAAGCTATCATTTATATTTCGGATCCAGATCCGATGTCTTCCGCGACTTTCGATCCGATGCATCCGATGAAGGGCAATATCCGCGGATATTTGGATCTGAGGTATCCGATCCGACCATCCCTATTAAACATACATCCCGCGATTATAAATTTATTTTTTATAATTTTCGTGTAGGTGTTGGAAGTGGTTGTTTTCATACCTATAGAGTCACTCACTCAGTGATTCAACCCAAAGGTCGGTTTGGATAGTTGAGGGTAAAGCTCGCCTCATAATCAGCCCCTTACGTAAATTTCAAGCGTTCAGGTTAGGAGGGACAGTTCGTTTCCTCGGACCAGCTCGCGCGTCTAGGATTTTTGCATGGGGTGTTCGAAGGCATCTCTTGGGATTTGAATCCTGGATCCCTTGATCAGCAGCCAAGCCCACCTACTAAGCTACTTTGCTCTCCTGTTTACTGATAATTTACAAAAAATATATATTCAAAATTCTCTTGGCGCCAAAAAGGAACGCGAAGTAAAAATTGGTAAACATTCTCAATCCATCCAGATTGTAAATATCGTTTTTAATTTTGGTAATCCCATAATAATGTAAAGTAACTATGTGTAATTGATACTGATTTATTTAGCCTAAAGCTGAGCACGTTGGATAAACTGTTGGTGTGCCATGAATGTGTGGGAAAACCATATTAATCCCTAATTTGGTTCCACAGAGCGGGCCTGATTGTGCACAAACTTCGACTCGCCATCGTGATCATTGCCAATCAGAACTGAACTGTACCCCTCGTGTGAGTACGAGCGTAAATAATCCTTGTCAACGCGCTGAGAAATGGCCGCATAGACTCCGGGCATTGTAATACAGATACGGGCGAGGCAGGGGTGGGAATGGCGGGGCGAATGTCTCCGCGTCGAATTAGCAGATCGTGGCGTTTGGTCGTCCACGGGTCGTGCACCGGTGTGCGGACCTCATTTATACTGGTCGGATTAATAAGGAGGAATTGTGGGTGAAGACACCAGCGGCGTCGCGTAACGCATTGCGCGGCATTGAAATAATGGCTCGGCTCTGGTGAGGTCGCTAATGCGTATGCAGCACACAGCATGGGGTTGCATAAATGTGCCTCCCGTCCCATGCTCTTCGCCATTTCAAGTTTCGCCAACCTAGGGGTGTGAAACTGCCATGGAGATCTGATCGTCATCGTAAGCTCCCGGCTGCATGACGGAATGGTGTGTGGGAGGGATCAGAAATGTACATTTAGGCCTCCTGTTTTGACTTTTCGTATCGAAGGGCATGGAACAGCACAGCACACAAGGTTTACTGTCCAAAAGTCGAGGTCAGCATCGAAACCTTAACTTATTTTTTTATTGAATCATTCAAAAACAGCCGAAATGGCCTTTAAGTAATTTGAATGGACAACTTAAAATCTACAACTTAAAATCTGCAGCTTTAACATACATAAACTATTTTTTTAAACTATAAAAAGGATAAAAAAGAAAAAAAAGGGATTCAGAAGATGGCTTTTCGAAGCTGCCTCTTGAATGATCTGATGGGAATTGAAAGATCCAGGGAAGGAAATTAAAGAACGTAGCTATTGAGAGGCACAAAAATAGATATTATTCAAATCCTTATGCTTACGCTGCTTCGTGATTGAATTAATTTGGTGGAATTGCAAACTTCCAGTCTTAATAAACAGCTTAGACACGTACACTATCGTTGAATTCAGCCAACCAGACTAATTTATTGATATGGAATTTTACTGTTTCTATACGTAGAACATGATATTCTCTATTGAATATGTTGGATCTCAGATTCATACAGTTTCGGTGGAATTTGAAACTAGCAATCAAAATATACAATGGAGACGTACCCTATCGTCGTTACCAGACTCCACTCGTGATCTCGAATTTTGCCATTTCAATATTGGTGCCCGAAGCAGAACTCAATAATCACATTTGAATATATTGGCTCTGGGATTTCTTTTTCAATTCTCGGAATACACAGAAAAGCTAAAAAAAAAGAAAAGAAGTGTAGATTAAAAGTCCCTCCTTGTTTTTCGTGACGTATGACTTATTTCAAACTTAAGTTATAACCTTGAAATGTTTTGGGTCTATTGATCATGCCCTTTTTAACATTTGCTATTATCTGAAATCAAAAGAATTTCTTCTGAGAAAAATAATACTAATATCAGTGCCACTGAGATTCTGGCACTTTCCTACAGAGATAGTGCCGCGGCAATGCAGGCATGAAAAGTGTCTTGTAATGCAATATATTTTTCAATCATTATCGTTTCCGGACAAAAATCCTAAGAATGTAATACGCAGTTCTCCGCATATCCTATCAACTTACCCTTTCTTATTTACATATTTAATACGCATGTCTTTCACATCCTCGAGAAATTATCGCTAACGTGATATCATCTTTGGCCGATATTCCCTTTCACTTGTCCTTTCTACGATTGCCTTCATCAGACCATCATGCCTAAAGGTGCTGCCAAGTTAGTTGTCTTGTCTGCTTCTTAGGGTATCAGGTTATGTCTAGGAGGTTCCTTTTTCACCAACTCTCCTGAGGGTTTCCTCACTAATCGCTGGGCTGATCATTTTGCCCTTTATTTATTCTGTATTATAACATTTCAACTCCCTCCACTCTACGATTTCTTTCCTATCTTTATACAATAGGGTGGTTTCCTATTATTTTTTATTGCCAAAATCGAAAGATTATTACTCCTGCAGCACGTATATCACGCTTTTAGATCTTTTAATGACGATATCTATTTTTCGCGATTAAATGAAAAGTGAAAATTTTCAAGCGCGCGAAAACGCGATGGCTAAGTATGAATGCTGGGAAAATCCCGTGTGCCGTCATTCTGGTTTCCGATGCCACAAAGTGAGGTGACCTTGGGGCGAGGATGTGTGCGCTGCTGCGATACAGGCTGCTAGCAGGTAGCAGAGTACCCTGCTATCAGGTAGCGCTTGGCTTAAATAAGGATTATTAATACCCTATCAAACGGAGAAAACTTTCCGACCTTAGGCAGTTTTAATAGGTGATTATTAAGACATTTTCCCCTGAGCTCTGTGCCTCATGCAGGCATTGGTAATCTCAGACGATGTAAAACTCCTCTCTACTCGTATAGAAACTAGGTCCCTGTGACGTCACGTGGAGTGGCATCGCATGGGCGCCAATCTGGACTTTTTCAGATGCGGTTAAAATTGAACATTGCCATTCGTCTAAACTGGGATTTCTAAAACCAAATAATTTGTATATTATAAATACACCAATGGTGGGTAACGAATCGTAATCAATGCCTTTCGTTTTATTTGGTGAAGGAAACTACCCTATTACGCTGGTATATATGACGTATTTCGATATTTAAAAAGCATGATTCGTTCTTTGTGTTATCAAGGAAACGCACCATTTCCTCCAGGATGATAATACCTGACCTGTCGCTTTCTGCGAATACCGTAAAATTATTCAATCGACCGCGAAAAATTCGGCTCGCCGTTAAAATTTGTAACTCTTTGAACTGAATCGATGTTTTCCTTCGCCGTTGAAAACTTGGAATCAATCTGTTATTGCGCGGAAAAAATATGTTCTGTTTCGAATTTTTTCTCTGTAAGGTTTCGGTCATCTGCTGCATCTGTGATTTCGGCGCTCAAGCTTATTCTTTCATAGCTGGAATGAGAAAAGAAATAAACGTAAGCTCTAATTTGGAGAGAATTTTAATCTTCACTCTTGTTAATTTTTGGCTTTTACATTTTCGTGAAAGTCATTACATCTCTTTTAATTTAATTTACATTTCGCTTGCGGCTAATCCCCTCTTATATATAATAGAGATTAAGAGAATCGTGACGAATAACTCGCCTAAGATTTTGAACGAATAACTCGTTAAGTTATTACTTTGAAATTTTAAGGGTTTAATGAGAAAACCCTTTTCTACATTTTATTCAACTTTCTGAAATAAAAAGAATTTCTTCTGAGAAAAATAATGCGAAGATGTCAAATGTTATGTGGAGGAAAATGTTGAAAAGGGCCATCTATACGTACTCAGAATATCTTAAAATTATAGCATGCATTTTCAACGAGTAATACGTAACGAAAAAATACTAGTCGAGTGTAAGTGATACGTCTTCTTTAGAGTTGCATCGAACAGCATCCTTCATGTAGCTCTCAGTCTACTGCCGAGTCTCTACGTAAATACGCTGGTATATGTCAATCTTTGGCAATAATATTTTAACGGATTATAATACTGACCGCGAAATATGCCTTTGGCTTGTGAATAACATACATTTAGGCTCGATCCCTTTCACTTATCTGGGTTATCTTCGATACTCATATTTTCACTTATTTTTGTCGTTACGAGAGGGTTTTCGCCCGTTAGTCTTACTAAAATTAGCCATGTGTTGGATTAAATAATGAAAAATATTTCGTTACCACGCTTTTTATAATTAAATAAAGAAAAAAAACAATTTATGAAACATCTCCCCATTGAAACAAGGAAAAATCGAGGATACATGTCCTTAAAAATTATTATGTTCTTGTAATAGTTCTTAAAACTTAAAGTAGTTTTATAATACCACTCTATTATACCTTTTTCTGAGGTAGCCGGATTGAAATATCTGTTTATTACTTTTTCCATAAATATTTTTGTGGCCGCTCCTGCCTATGAAACGATTACAGCCTGTCTTGCGATGCATATTCTTCCGCGCCAATTTCTCATGCCGTGGAACAATAGCATCGACGGTTTTATATTGGAAGTGTCAAAAGACTTCACACGAGATTTGATTCGTTCGCTTGCTTGCTGTCCGGCTCATGTATCAACTTTTTGGGTATTATAAGCAGTCATAAGTAAGAATGAATTAGTGCTGTTGTGCCTCATTTCTGTCTCGAGATAAACGCAAATTTTTGTCAATTGGCCTCAGGATTCATTTTGTTGAAGTCGATTGCATTTACCATTTAATGCATTGCATTTATATATATATATATATATTGACGAATATTAAGTTTAACAATTTTTTACGTTCAAATTCAAGTTGTAGAACGGTACATAATACTTTTTTAAAATATTGCTCGTTTTTACCGTTGCGAATCTTAGAGAATCGTGCAGATTGGGAGTACTTCTTCTCTGCCATATTTTAGACTTCTCAAGAAATATTTGTCTTTGATTCGTTTCCCATATTTCTCGAATTAATATTTTCACGATACGGTCTGATTTATCATTCGTTAACTTTTCAGCGTGTAGCATATTCCTAGAACTTTTTAACCGAGAGCAGTGGAAATGTTTCCTATTCTGAGCTTTTATTATTGAGAGCTATTTACGCCATTGATGCAATTTCTCTTTGTTGAAGGAGAAAGAGAATTGCATTTTCGACGCCCAGTGCAAGTCAGGGCATACACTGTATCAGCAGCTAAATTCCACAGTGGACATTTGATCGCAGTGCTTATAGGGTCAGATGGTAAGCGGGAGCAGATTGACTGAAACTACTCGCTTTTGCATTCCAGAGTCAATTTCCTCTGGAATAGGCGTGTATAGCGTATTGTTCTAGCGTAATTAATTGTTTTATCAATCGACCAAAAGTTTTTCATGGTCTCATTACTCCTTAAAAATATAAAATTCATCAAAACGTCTTTGCAATGTAAGTTACAAATATATTTTGATACATATAGGTCAATGTATTGGAATTGTTTCATCATCTACTTATTGTTTGATGATTAGCAATGTCACGCTTTGTACTATGCTATTATTATTATAGTATTCTACCGATTAAGGTAGGTTTCCATGGAGTACTAAAGAAGTGATTTGGGAGCCTCCCTTTCCTTCCAGTGTTGCTTTCTTCAATTCACTGTAAGGCCTACTCCATTTTAATCTATCTAAAAATCCTATTCTTCTCCTTCCCCTCCCTCGTTTCCCTAACATTCTACCCTCTAATACCATTTTCAACATCCCCTAAGCTAAGTACTCGCTCCATCCATACATTCTGTCTTCTCAGTACCTCATCTAAAAGAAGCCTCTCCTCGCCAGCCATATCCAGCACTTCGTCTTTCCTTTTCCTCTCCGTCCATTTCACCTTCTCCATTCTTCTCCATACCCACATCTCGAATGCCTCCAATCTTCTCTCGTCTTCTTTCCTCAGTGTCCACGTTTCCGCACCGTAGAGAGCTAACCTTAAAAAAATTAAGAGTGTCTTGAATTACATTTCACCCTCAAAGAGATAATTTACCCATTTATTCTGGTTACTCCCATTTATTTCCCATTGCTACTTTATTTGGCACTAATTAAAATACGTAGATTAATTGTATTCAACGACCCATGTGTATCAGTAACTATGGAACAGCAGAGCTCTAAAGTGGAGGATCACCTCAGCCAATGAGACCGTTGGTGCTCCACGGGCGTGTGGGTAAGTATACGTGTACCGTAATCATTTTATTGGTGCAGTTAACTGCACTCAGATCGTATTGGCGTATTATCTGCAACGGTATTTTATCACGAATTGCTTTAATTTATAAATTCTCTTTCCTTATCTGTGACATTTTAATTTGCCTTCGCAAATGTATTTTTTGCACTTACGACGACACTTTATGGACACACATTGTCCAACTGAGGAACACAGGCTTCGTTTGGAGTGCGAGAATTGATTAAAGGTACCGAAAAAAGCTCTCGTCAGTGGCTCTTATCGCCCCGTGGCGTTAATAGCGCCGGCTCTCTTTTTTTTTCTCCCGCGCCGTTATCATTTATTTTCAATTCTTTCTCCATTAAATTCAAATGGGAAGCGGAACATCAACCTTTCTCGTCAGAGGCCCAGGATCTCCAAGCCTCGTCTCGCTGCCATGGGATGGGGTAGTGACGTCACGGGCGGTGGGTGGGGGGGCCGGGATGGAGGTGTGGTGGGGGTATGGAAGCTAGTCACGTGATCGCGGCTCGAATCTCCAATTAAGGGGGAGCAATAGCAGCAGCATCCATGCATAATTAAGTCGATCAAGTGTGTGGCCCGGGTCAGCAATTAGTCCCCCCACCCCTCCCCACCGCCCCCAGCCCCCTAAAGGGGTGGGGCGGGTCGGCCCCACGCGGGCCCACTCCCCCGCCCCCAAAGTGTCCAGTCCGCCGCCTCCTCTGCCCGTTCCCACCGCCCGTGTCAAATGGGCGGGAAAGGGTTGGCCTCCGCTACAAGGCTAGGCCGGTTCGAGATTTGATTGCTGGAGAGAAATTCAAATAATTGGCTATTTTATAGTTTCGAATCGTTTTTTAATGATAACTTTTCGTTTTGGCCCGTCGCATCGTACGCTAAAGGTGGATATAATTGCGTGGCCAAGTATTCGATTAATATAATTTGCGCTTTTAGTTTTTAAATAATCGATAAATATAAAAAGCAAGTCATTATTTACAGAAAATGAAATAAGGTAGTTATTTTGTACTGAGCACTTCAAATTTAAAAAGTTACTTTTTCGTTTTGGTAAATACTTGCGTGTAATCACATATGCCTAGCGAGAGTGTTTCAAATACCATCCTTATAAACTACTGTTTTTCAAATATAAGTACTGTTGAATTATTTATCTGTTTTATGTAATTGTTTCATCATCTACTTATTGTTTGATGATTAGCAATGCCACGCTTCGTACTATACTATAAATATATGCTATAAGATTGATTGTTTGAGGCGTAACTTGGTGAAAGCGATTCATAATTAAATTAAAAAAGAAAGCACAAAGTTTTTCTTTTTTAATTTAAATATGCGATAAGTATAACGATTTGCTTACCCTGGCTATGTTTGTGAAGATTAACATTCGGGTATGCTCCGCTTTCCCAAAATGAACGTCAGTAGTATATCTTAAAAGTTTTAAGAAGCTGTAATAGTGATCAGCAGTTTTTCTGTCGCTCTTATTCTGAGTCAGGCAAGAAATAAGGAATTGTTCTGTACCCTCTGCCTTGTATACAGAACTGACGTTTTTTTTGTTTTCGCACGTTTTTCACAGACAAATAAGAAAATAATGGATGAAAATTATCCTACATGAGCGGCTTAGTACCAGGTACAGATTGGGATAAAATTCAAATTAGAAGCCCCTGATTGCTTCCTGGATTGCAGGTTTCAGTTTTTGTGGTATTCGCGTCAATCTTCCGCTTTGGTGACTTGGCATGACGCTTAACGTTTGTGCGGTCATCATGGAAGGATCAATGATAATTTGGGGAATAGGAGATGAAAAAACATCGCACCTTAAATTCCTTGAGCCTGACCGAATATCGATGAGTTTACTTTGCCAAGCCAAGCGGAGTTTTCTTTTATATCGTTGATCCGAGCTCCCAGCCAGTCAGCTGTCTTCTTGGAGTTTCACGCTTCGTACTATACTATAAATATATGCTATAAGTATAACGATATGCTTACCCAGGCTATGTTTGTGAAGATTAGCATTCGGGTATGCTCCACTTTCCCAAAATGAACTTATGCTATACTTGGCTTTATAAGTTTCTTATATTATAGTTGGCTTCTCACTTGAAGTTTGCCATAGTTGGATTCTCACTTGAAGTTGCAGACCGAGCATTGCGGGGTTTGGTGAGTTAGGGAATATGGAAAGGGTTTTGGGCATATTTGGGTGTTTTGTGCTTGGGTTTGGTAGGAATTACGTAATCCCATAGATTCTTAAGTAGTTTGTTATTGGTTTTACTGAAGGAATATTGGAATTTTTCTCTGCAGCCTTAAGGAAAGTTTAAAATGGGAATAATTTTTAAATCGTTTCTAAGAGTTTACTTTGTAGAAATTTATGGCAAAAAGATAGAAACAACTGTTGTAATTTTACGAGAGAAATAAGTGTGGAAACTTACTACGACTGTTGCTATCTTGTTACTTCCTTGAGCGTTGATTCACTCAACATGGTAATATCACCGCGTATCCTAACGCTAGCGTTTGGGGAAGAACTACTGTGTTTTCGCAAATGCCAAGGTTATGTTTGTGTGGATGAGTATTACTGTATGTTGCTCCAAAGTGGACCGCTTGCGGAACATGCATAGAACAATTTTAACGGAGAACGAGTTGTTCAAGTAAACTTCGGAACAGAATGAACTATATTTTACATGCATCGTTTTGAAGAGTGATTGGTTCACGAAGTCAAATTTTGACTTATAAAGATTAATTTCAGAATTCAAAATTCATTTATTGAATAGTGCTCTGTCATCTCTGAATCACTTCTGTTAGTCAACTATTAACGCCATTCCTTACCTCGAGTACATTACACCATGCAAGCGACAGGCGGGTACTGCGCAGGTAGGGAAATTGCGTGTCCTCCACACCACATGCTCAAGTAATTTCCTACCGTAAGTTGTCAGTATAAGGTTAGTTGCAATCTCATTCACTGCATTGCCTCAATTGATTCTCCCGCCAAGTGTGCACTGCGGAGAGACAGCCAGAAAACTTGTGAAATGGCTTCAGCATTGACATGTCTTGACCTTTAGGCCGATAAAAGAGAATTTTTCTTTAATGCAATGTGGCTGGTGTGTGTAACATTTCCTCCATTTCCATTCAAAACAAAAGAAGAGACATGCTGACTTCCGTCATCTCAGCACAGATGCAGCCCAACTGCTCCTTGAGCAATTTCAATGGGAAATTTTCGATCACTCGCCGTGCAATGCCGACCTAGTGCCGGGGAACTTCCATCTTTACGCTGAAATGAGGATATGGCTAGATGGCAAGCGTTTTCAAATGGGCAATGAGCTTCAAGACAAAGGCATAATTCATTGAAAGTCATTGGCGGCAACATTCCATGAAGAAGGTATAGTAAACGATGACTTCTAATTTCCGGGTTCTCCAGCCGCGTCTGTCGTTTATGGTTGACTACAGTTTCGGAAGCCATCCTGCTTCCGTCTTCAGGTCGAAGGTGAGAAGTTTTCATTTTTTGCCGTCTTATATAGCACTGGCCGATCTCCTCCTGTGCGCTGATTGGTCAGAACTCTCTTCCAAACGTTGCTAATTGGGTAGCCGTTGTCCCTGTTAATATTTTGTCTTTTGTAAATTTCAATTGCTTCCCTGATTTGCCTTGGGTAGTAGCGACTCTCTTTTGCCACTATCTTCGCTTTTTCGAATTCAATGTTATGGCCGGCCTCACTCCAAACATGCTCTGCAATGGCTGACAAGTGCAGTTGTTTTTTATTGGTAGCTCTCGCATGCTCCTTCATCCTTGTCGCCATTCCTCGGCATGTTTCGCCAACATATGACTTTCCGCATAGGAGAACCCGGAAATTAGCAGTCATCGTGAACAACGCCGCGGAAACCTACGCACGAATTTCAAGGTATAGTAAAGCTTGTCCACAGGCACGACCAATTCCTCAATCGCCGAGGCGATTATGTCTAAAGGACACCACAAGTGTGCTCAATATTAAGCAATGAAATAATTTTTAATCAATCACTTCGTCTTCTGATCATGACCCATCGGAGGTTGAAAAAAATGGACCTCGTATTTCCACCACGTCAAACCTGAAACGATTTCAGGCAAAATTGAGTTAAGCGGCAAGAAGTACAAGCAACTGGGAAATGAAAAAACTCCAATGGCCGCAACAGGGGGCATCGTCGCAGGTATAAGCAAAACACTGCGTTGGTATGCTGGAACGGGAAGATTCGCAGCAGTGACCAAACCCGTGACCAACGACGACAGTTTCCCAGCCTCTCCACCGGAAACCCTTCACAAACACTCGTTCAACTATGAAGAAACCTTCGCGAGGGTTTTGGGGGACCTCGCTCGTTGAATAAACTCACACCCAATCACTCGCTTACTTCCGAAGGAACCTTCACGAGGGTTTTAGCGGGCCTCGCTAAGGTGCTTCAGTTAAGAAATCACACACACACACACGACACTTACTCCGTGGGTTATACTCCGAGAGAATTTGCTCGAAAACGAGCGATGGAACTGCCACCTTTTTAGAGCTCACCTTTTTATCTAACCAAGTACAAGCAATGATGCCTCCATGTTTCTGGGTCTCACCGCGTGGATTTTCTTTGTGACGACAGTTTCTCCGGTATTCCAACCGGCGTGTTCAGGTCGATGTCGGGATTCAATTTTTGGTGACTTACATAGTTCATTTTTGGCGCTAATTTTTTTTTCATGCTGGATGCTGATTGGTCCACCTTCTTTTCTCTCGTATGACCCTCTTCCACGAGCTGTGGAGAGGGTAGTCGTCTTCTCTATTCATGTTTTCCGGTGTCTTGAATATTTCGATAGCCTCCTTTATTAGCCTGGGAAAATATCTATTTTCTTTTGCAACTACTGTTGCTTCGTCAAACAGTATGTCCGGGTTCGCTCCATGCATGCTCCGCAATGGCGGAGAGCTGAATTTGCTTATTTCTTGTGGCTCTTCTGTGTTCCTGGATGCGCACTTTCATTGATTGATTGAAAAGAAGGTGGACCAATCAGCCTCCAGCATGAAAAAATTGGCGCCAAAAATGAACTATATAAGTCACCAAAAATTGAATCCCGACATCGACCTGAAGACGCCGGTTGGAATACCGGAGAAACTGTCGTCACTAAGAAAATCCACGCGGTGAAACCCAGAAACATGAAGACATTATGTAGACAACGCCGCGGAAAACTACGCATCAACTAAGTGCAAGCAAGTTATGTTGAGGGAAGCTATTTGGAACTCAAGTAGGCCATTAATGCGACACGAAAAAAGAACGGTGGAGCAGGAGTGATGCGTCCCCTGAATACCCTACACTGTGTTCCCTTCTACCCTTCAATTGTGCTCCGACCAACCCACCTGTCAGCAATGGTACAAATTACCCTCTCCGACGGTCCCCTCTCCCAACCACCCACTGGGTTGACCCGCCCCTTTGGGACCCTTCGGTAGGCCTAAGGGGCTGAATGGAAGTCACCCAGTGGCCTCCTCAATACAAGGAGGTTGCGGAGTGTATATTTTTTGATTGTCATTCGAGTACCCGAAGGAATTTCTGGGCACATGCTGCAGGGTGTCAGGTGGCCGAGAAAACCGGGAGAATCTGGAATTATGGGTAAATTTTTAGTCCCTGGAATTATTCATGAATCGTTGCTCCTACCTGTAATTTCAAATTCATTTCACTTAAAATTTTGCCAGTTCAACACCAACTTTCTGGCATAAAATGTGTTTGTCGTAATTTTCAGTGCTGTGGCTTTGTAGTAATTTTACAGTTTTGTTCCATTTATTACATGAATTCATCAATTAGGTATATATGTTTGCTCCATTGTTTTAACTGTATTTTCCTTGTAGTTAGTCTAATGTTCTTACCATTCAACAAGTAGTTTTTATTTGATTTTTTATTAAAGACAATTTTATGTAGACGTATACTTTACAACGTATTGATTTCATTTTTAATTGCACTTCATGAAAAAATATATTTATCTATAAAACTCTTTAGATTTTGACGAATGTCTTGAGTTACCAAGTGAGGTACACCCCCTGCCAAACACCTATCGAGGCATTATGTATATGTTGTCGTGGATGCGCCAACATCAACACAAAACAGGCCTGGGATTGATTTGTCTCTGCTCCTTGCTCGATTTGCTTGCTCGCTTATCTTTTTACGCGTTCGTAATTATATACTTCAATATCTCTCGTCGCCTGTTCAATGTATCTCATCCGAGGTCTTTCTGTGCCTATCTTCCCGCCAGGGATAGGGATAGGAGCGGGGAGAAGGATGGAAGAATACCGCGCCGTCATGAGGGCGACGGGGGCTACCACCAGCGAAACCGAATTTACTGCTCCTGGAGAAATGGTAGATCATTCTATTAAAAGAATGATCCCGAGATTTTTCTATAAATTCGAAAACAGTACCTGAAAACCTTCCTGTGTGAACTAGGTAGTGGCACTCCACTGTTGAGAAACATGGTCCGTTGGAATAGCTGACCAGAAAAGACTGAAATCTTTTGAATTTAAGACTCAATGTTAGCCGTGGGTGGGGATGGATCAATTGGACGGGTAGGATGAGAAGCGAGATGGTGTGCGAAAGAATGGGAGAATCAGGCGAAATGTGCAGCATGATTCTCTCGAGAAGAACCTATTTGATAGTTCATACCAGATTTATTACGATTACGCATGCAATATAAATAGGGTAGTTTCCTTCATCAAAGAAAACGAAATGCATTGATTGCGATTCCTTATCTAACATTAGTGCATTCATAATATACAAATTATTTGGTTTCATAAATCCCAGTTTAGACGAATGGCAAGGGTCAATTTTAACCTCATTTGAAAAAGGCCAGATTGGCGCCCATGCGATTCCACTACACGTGACGTCACAGGGACCTAGTTTCTATACGAGTAGATAGGAGTTTTACTTTGTCTGAGATTACCAATGTATGTATGAGGCACATAGCTCAAGGAAACATCTCTTAATAATCACCCATTAAAATTACTTAAGTTCGGAAAGTTTCCTTCGTTTGATAGGGTAATAATAATTGTTATTTAAGTCAAGCGCTACCTGCTAGCAGGGTACTCTGCTACCTGCTGGCAGCCTGCGTCGTATCAGCGCTCAAAGCCTCGCCCTAAGTTCACCTCACAGGGCGACAGCTGGAACCAGAAAAACGTCACATGGATTTTTCCCCGCATTGGTACTTAGCCGTCGCGTTTTCGCGTGCTTGAAAGTTTTCAACTTTCATCTAATCGCGAAAAATATATATCGTCATACAAAAATCTAAAAGCGTGAAATGCGTACTCCAGGAGTAATAATCTTTCGATTTAGGCAATATAAAAATAATAGGAAACCATCCTGTTGGGGAAAAATGGAGGGTAGTTCCCCTTTGGTAGACCATGTGATAAATACTTGGTACAGATAAAGAGGGAAACAGAAAGAAGAGTACTGGGGAGTTGAAGGAATTGGCTTGTAAAAGGTAGAATCTGGGTGAAGCAGTGTACCAATTTTAGGATTTCAGTACTACGAGTGAGTGGGCCTACGTTATAAATCATTGCCAGGGTAACGGCGTATTTTATTTATTTTTATTGAACACATCTCTATCGAAAATAGCACTATATAGGCTTTTTACTTCTGGACTTTCTAAAAAATATATAACAATTTAACGTACGCCTGGATAAGGGCGACCTATCCAGGTGAGATTCGAATCCGCGACCTATTGCTTGTCAGGGTACTCGTTCACTAGAGGGTTGAGTGTACGTGTTTCCGTCGAAAATTATTTTTATGCTACTAATAGTAACCGCCTGGCCGTCAAACTTAAAAGATCCTCCAATTACTTGATCAGACCAGGTTTTGAAAACAAGATGCAAACGAAATATATTCATGCACGATAGTTTTAGCGATATATCCCATATGAAGTATATTTAAGTCATTACATCTGTTTGTATCAGTTATTAGTTTTTCTGGAATGTTAACGGCAAGTGAGAACATTTTCTTTATTTCTTTGGCGTTTCTTTCGTTGAGAAAACTGCCTCGTGAAGTGTCAAACTTGTGCCCCAAATTTTTTCTCCGTCTCATTCCGATCCTTTCAAAAGGCCCCGGATGTCATTGTGGTGGCTTGCCACCCTCCACGAGCGATGCTTTCATTGAGTTGGAAGGTGAAGAGAAAAGAGAGGAATTCCCACCAGTGGGCCCCAGAATTTTTTCGTGACTCGAGCAAGCGACCACGAGAGTTTAGACGTCGGGTCTGCCTTCCTAGCCTTTCTCCTATGCTGAGGAGGCGTCATAGCCTGTCATTAGCGCTCGTTTTGTCCATTGGGCTTAGGGAGAAGGCTTTTGATGTTGCCGAACGGGAAGCCATCAATGCTGGCAGCAGTTGTGTAGGAAGAGTAGAGCAATATCATTTTTTAGGTGAAGAATTTGGTCTTTTGCCAAAGTCTGGTGAGCACATAATGTATGAAGAAGCTTTCGAGTACCCATTGCCTTATTTTAAAACGATAAAATGCTGCAACAAAGTCATGAGTACACCGTAACCGAGTCTCGAAAACTGCGTAAGAAGGATCATAAACGATGCCACCTGTGGAATTTTTACTGCAGTCTTGAAAATATGCTCTTCTTACGAGCGCATATTGGTAATCGTTTACCAATTGATAGCTTGTGGCTGCATGAATAGCCTCTATATTTCTGCTATTTAGCTCGACTCTCGAGCAAGTTTTATCGATGCATTTAGGAATGTTCGCATGTGAAAAGGAGCATTTGGAAAGTCCCGTAAATATTGTATTTGCATAAATTTTCCGCTCTGTTGGCGCTTGCTCTTCGACTTTTAGGTTTATCAGGAAATAATTATTAAGTAGCTTGATTGGAGCAGCAGTTTCGTGGCTTATATATCTCGTTTATTGCTCTTTATTATATGTAGTCCACGTTACACCACTCCATTAGCTGGAATGTGCACGTGCTAAACTTAAGTGGTAATATTATTACAAGCATGAAGCTGCAGCTATCCGATGCTTGCGTCATTCTCGGGTGCATGTATTTGTAATCGTTGCATGGGATATAAATAAAATATTTTGTTTTTAATATTTGATTGAATTTGATGTAATTATATTCATTTGATTCCTCTGAGGATTTAAGAGGAATACTTGGGGCTGTTGACCTCGGAGCACTTAATCGCGCCACGAAAATTGATATTTTACCTGCAATCATCTATATTATTTCTACTGTATAGATGCCTTTTTCTCAACTTATACGCAACCAAACTCTACAAACTTTACTCTTACTCTTACTCAACTCTACTCTTTATCAGAGAACATGCGACGGCATATCTTACTTTCTAAATATTGCTATTGTTTCCTGAAATTGATTTTCAAATAATAAAAAAAAAACAAAAAAAACTGGTAAATATTCTTGACGTTAACTGCGCACAAACTGATACACTTGTTCCTTTGCTACAATATCTCGCATTCTTTAAATAACTTTTATCAAAATGCGGCTGATTCTACATTCAATTCTCCTGTTGGTACGTAAGTATGAGTCATCATGTGTGTTTAACAGAGGATAGTGTAATTACTTCCAATGATGTGGTTAAAGAGATCCTCTGACCTGAGTTTATACATGAATATCCCAATTGAATTTGTACATAAGACCCTGCATTTTTTTTCTACATTTTAAAATTAGAAACGCGCCTATCCCTCTGTGGACCTGCATTGAAAAGAGCGGGGGAAGCCCGCTGGGATTGGGCGCAGCACGCTCGTACGCTTTTATTTGTGTAAAAATACTCTCTTTAGTGTATAATGACGTGCTTAGGTACGCATGTATTGTTGGTGGTAAACTGTCTTATGCATAAAATTCAAGTATAGGGTCATTTATTGAAATATAATTATTATGTTGCATATTATATTGTTATGTCATAGTTCATTATTATTAATGAAACAAAATGGCATCGTATCTGTGTGTATGTGTTTCGGATATAATATTCGGAGGCGAACCCAGTCTCTCGGGCACATAAAAGCTTCCGCTTTTTTATTTTTGAAAAGAAATTTCAAGCTATCACCAATTCAATGCAAATGGGGAGAAAGCGTGAATCCATTGTGAAGGGAACTCTTTCCTGTATTCGGTGCCTCTGATTGCTATTGTTCCATCTGTTACCAAAAAAAACTTCTTTTGGCATTTTCCCTTCCTTCAAGGCTTTCCTCGGCTAATAGCCGTTTACTCTCTCCTTAAAATTATTCTTGGTCTTGCAATTTTGTTCTCTTAATATTAAATATTCCTGAAAAATGACAATGCGAGAATGTGTACGTATTTTTTTTCTCTACAGCAGAATCTAAAACGTAACAGCTGCATGCACTACGTTTAAGTGACTTAGTCCGCAGTCACGGGCACGGGTGTGAATTTAAGTATTGTTTTTCTTTGTTATTGTTCGGTAAGCCCAATATGAAGTTCACCTCGGAAGAATGGTTTGGTAGTAGCAGAATCTAAAACATAACAGCTGCATGCACTGCGTTTAAGTGACTTAGTCCGCAGTCACGGGCACGGGTGTGTATTTAAGTATTGTTTTTCTTTGTTATTGTTCGGTAAGCCCAATATGAAGTTCACCTCGGAAGAATGGTTTGGTAGTAGCAGAATCTAAAACATAACAGCTGCATGCACTGCGTTTAAGTGACTTAGTCCGCAGTCACGGGCACGGGTGTGTATTTAAGTATTGTTTTTCTTTGTTATTGTTCGGTAAGCCCAATATGAAGTTCACCTCGGAAGAATGGTTTGGTAGTAGCAGAATCTAAAACATAACAGCTGCATGCACTGCGTTTAAGTGACTTAGTCCGCAGTCACGGGCACGGGTGTGTATTTAAGTATTGTTTTTCTTTGTTATTGTTCGGTAAGCCCAATATGAAGTTCACCTCGGAAGAATGGTTTGGTAGTAGCAGAATCTAAAACATAACAGCTGCATGCACTGCGTTTAAGTGACTTAGTCCGCAGTCACGGGCACGGGTGTGTATTTAAGTATTGTTTTTCTTTGTTATTGTTCGGTAAACCCAATATGAAGTTCACCTCGGAAGAATAGTTTGGTAGTGTGGCATACGAATCGTTTGATACAGAAACTCCGTAACCAACGATTTGTGAATTTAGAGAAACCAAGAAAAAGTTGAGGACATTTTAAGGTTTAAGAAAACCTTTAAGGCTTTATTTTTCTTGGCCACCTAAAGTTTCTTCCCTAAGGTTGTATGTAGCCTCCATTCTGCGCGAATTATTAGTAGTGAATCATGTAATCGATGAAACTAGAGCTCAGATTGATTTTCGACGAGTTAACTTTGTGGAAGTACATGGATAGTAATGTTAATAAAACTGTTATTATACTTTACTTCGTAGTTTGATGAAATAAATATTCCTGTTTTAAGGTTACTTTAATCATGTTAATAGGAGTTACTCAAAGTATATATGTTTTAAGAGTGTCAATTTGATAAATCATTTTGATTGGAAACATGAATTTTATTGTTTTGGACCTATATATTAAGGACTCTTTACGTCGAATGTTTGGATAATTCGAAGTTTTTAACTGGTTCATTGATGTTCAAATTATCCAAATTGCACTGTACTTAAAAGTTTCGGAATAGCGATGTAAATGGAACGGCGGGAAACACCATGGATTCAGAAAATGATGGGTCTAGGGATCATTCCATTGGTCCTTGAAAACCTTTGGGTGAAGCTATCACTCTGAAGGATGGGAAAAAATGGTCTTATGATTAAGGCTTAATGAATTAGTGAAATATTGTGCTATACCTTATTGAAGCAGTATGAATCATTTCCTCGATATCGTACTACAAACCGTGTATGCCATCATGAGTATTGAGAATCGTTGTGACAATTGTATATCTCTATGTCACGAGGTATTTTACGAAAGTCTGTGGAATTTGCCCACCACCAGCCATGCTCACAATGTGGGCTTGCAACCATATTTTAAAAAATTTTCTCCAATCATATTTGTATTTTATGCGTTCTATCCATCCCTTTTAAATTCATGTAAGCTTATCCTGGGGTTAAAAAACGTGATCACAACCATGGCGTTCGTGATACGAGCGAGGAGAAGCGAATCACGTTTAACACCTGGAGTTGGGATGGAATAACTCCGTTTAAGTCGTCACCCATTGTTCTCTGCGATTGATTCGTCGTCTCCCGATGTCCGAAGAATAGAATTATTCGGAAACCTATTAAATAAGAAATCTGACTGGGGCGTATATAAGGAGGAATCCGACAGGGCCCAAGTCCCCTTCCTCCCCCGAAGAGAGGAAAGTAAAGAAATAATAAATTATTGTGGTCTCAATTATACTCTGTTCATTTTATCTGTGCGGTAGAGCTGGTGTGGCCAAAGCAAGTGGATATGAGGGGCGGAAAGTTTCTCGACATGTGACTTTGCCTTTGCCAAATAGCAAACAGTAGGCGTGTGAGTCGCTCTCAGACCTCCGCCGAGTGAACTTCGTGAATCTGCTCGTGGAACAGTGTTGCCAAGCCTCACGCGTTCTCCTTGCATGTGACTTAGTGTGCCTTCCATCCACGGTGCCTCATTCAGCGCGGTAGCTGACAATGTCATGATCCTCTGTGAAAGGATTTTCCCCAATGCCTTCTAATGCAGTAGATATATTGTCTCGGCGCCAGGGCCAAAATACCTGTGGCCACCCATGACTCACACGTTTCCAGTGACAAAGTAGGGCAGCTATGTGCATTTGGCAACGTTATGTTCGCTCCTCCTCTCTCTCTCGGTACTACCCCTCCCCTATCAGCGAAGCCATCCGAGAGTGTCCGGTCTCTCACGAAAGCTCACCCGCAGACATAAAGTGAATAGACTATAGTCTTATGAATCATGCGCTAGGGCATGACCTTGGCATGCGGTAATACTCCGCCACGTAAATTATTATTCATATACAGTGTTATCATAAATGAATTCTGCGGTTCCGGTAATTTATAGGAAGATAGTAGGGATTGGGTGGTAAAGATTTTACCAAGGCCCGATGCTTGCTTGAGTGCCTCGAGGAAGGAACTTGTGTGCACCACTCCGTCCGTCGGATGGGACGTTATGCCGTGGTCCACTTGACGCCTAAGGGCGCACATATTGAAATTTATTGATTTTATAAAAATGCTTCAGACGACAAATTAAAACAATAAAAAACACAAGCTAAAAGTAATTCTGTATTCATTTCAACCATGTTCCCTTCCGTACCATTATTTTATGATAGCCATGTACATTAAATACATTCTTGAAATTATTTTTCTTGGCTACCTAAAGTTACTTCCCAAAGGATGTAATATAGGATCCATCCTGCGCGAATTATTAGTAGTGAATCATGTAATCGATTAAACTAAAGCTCAGATTGATTGTCGACGAATTAACTTTGTGGAAGTGCATGGATAGTAATGAGCTTTGGTAATTTTCCACCCTTTTTATTTTAATTTTCTTTGCCGGTTTCAATGCTTAACATAATTTTTACTCAACATTACAAAATGATGTGTAAACATTGAAACCGGTCGAGAAAATTAAAATATAAAGTGTGGAAAATTACCAAAGTTGTTAGATTCATTACTAAACTAGAGCTGTCAAAGAACTTTTGGAAAAAAAATATAACTAACACCATCGAATGTTGATGGAGACTTTCGCAGGGTGGTGCTGCATGCGTAGCAAGGTTTTCGGGTTGACCTCTGCGTCGTTTTATCTTCATGACGACAGTTTCGCCGGCCTTGCAGCTGGCGTCTTCAGGTTCGAAGTGTTTGATGCAGGTTTTTGCCCGTCTTATATAGGCCCTGGTTTGGGCTAGGTGCTTTCTGATTGGTCCGTTTGGGTAAGAGTCTCTTCCAGGTGTTTGAGAGAGAATAGCTGTCCTCCCTGTTGAATGTGGATGTTTTCGCTATTTCGATTGCCTCTTTGAAACGACGCGGAGGTCAACCCGAAATCCTTGCTACGCATGCTAACACCATCGATTTAAAAAATAATTTGAACCTATTTTTCCATGTGGAAATTTAGTTTATTGAGTGGAGCACAACGGAATGAAATGCCATGTGCTAAATATTGTGTCTTGTAATTTCATCAGAAGCACGCGGATGAGCAAAAGTTCAAGCCGATCTGACGATGGGAAGTGAATCTTACCCAATTTTTCGAATCAAGTGTCTCACGTAATCATTTATACCCTGATGCGCTAGAGAAAATGCATTCATGTTGCAAACTCAACTACAATTGACAAAGATATCATACTCTGTACTTATTTTAAATCATGAAACTTTACTACACGTTTTAACTACGTAACTGGTGTTTTAATCATCGATGAAATAGACAAACGGACGAAGCAAATTAAGAAGAAGCGCGCAAAGAAGGCGAAATTTTCCACACCGGCTAAAAATTAGTGGCGTCACCAGAGCTCTGGCTCAGACCTCAATTATTCAATTCTCTGGCTAGGAAACGATTGTTAAGGGATTCTTGGTTGAGCACATGGTGGTTGGACGACAGCGGAAGGAGATACCATTAACTTTCATTGAGTCGTTTTCCTTGAAAAGCTAAGGCCTTGATGTTTAATCGCTAATAACTTGATAAATTGATGACGCACCCAAAAGTATAGGCTTTGTTTTCAAACAAATGCAGCAAACTATGCTGCATTAAAACGAAAACTTATTGAAAGAACCGACGAAATTCCGCTTGAATAGCAAAACGTCCTCCCCGCAATGGCTGTCTAGTCAGTTTAAAAACATATCTCAGAATTTTTACTTCGTTACGTTTTCGAAAAAATCGTTATTCAGTTGTTTTCTCGTAGTTTCGCCGGTTTCGCCTAATGGTGATCAGATTCAACTACAAGCATTTCGGTCAACGATAAATTACACTTTTCCTGCCTATCTAAACCAAAGTTGATTATCCAAACACTATATTAGTTGACTCTTTCAATTATTACCACCATTAACACCGCAATTTGTTAAGTTTCAATGGTGATTTTACTAGCATAGGCAACCAGGAGTAAGGCGTGGGGAAACTAAGCAATGTATTTGATACCGAAATAAGGTGGGTGGAAGACTCACTCGAGTTTGTGCAGTATCATTCAATCTCGGAATATTGGACTTAGTGATTGCGTACAGAGTCTAGCGGTCTGTAGCTTTTTCGGTGTATGATATAAGTGAGTTCCAATAGGGTTCGACACTTGTTAACAAGTGCATCTTACCCAATTTTTCGAATCAAGTGTCTCACGTAATCATTTATACCCTGATGCGCTAGAGAAAATGCATTCATGTTGCAAACTCAAATACAAATGACAAAGATATCGTACTCTGTACTTATTTTAAATCATAAAACTTTACTACACGTTTTAACTACATAACTGGTGTTTTAATGAGTAGGTGACCTGGAGATGAACGCAAGTCAATTGAAACACGTGTAGTAGTTTTTGAAAGCATAGCTAGTTGACATTACTATACCTTTGTGTATCTTTTCACTATACTGCTCTACGATATCTCTCCCGAAAGGGTTACTCCAAATGGAATTCGCACAAATACAAGATCTTACGTGTCCGCTATGCTCTTTTCGTCTGGCCTGTAGCATTAAACGCGAAGACGAGGGTGTAAGCGACACTATGGTTTGCAATAGCAACTATTTTTAATTTTCAAACCAATATTCTTCGTATGTTGCCATATATTTCAGTCTACAGATTTTTTCTTTGATGCACTCATGTATATCATATATATCTTCAATATGTTAATCCGAAGTATTTCTCTTCTTCATTTCAGGTAAGTCAACTTGGTGTTAATCCCCGATGGTTGTTGAATAGTCATGGAAGGTGAGAGTAGTCGAAGAATTTCTGTAATCGTGAGTAGTACGCAGACGAGCAAAGTTGGCTGCATAAAACGATTACTAATTTTGATGCTGGGCTGGATTTGCATTGTTCATTCATTTCATTCCGAAAAATGGTCTAAGTAATTCAAAGACATACCCCCGAAATAGTTGAATAGGGTGGTTTTCTATTATTTTTTTATTGCCTAAGTCGAAAGATTATTAATACTGGAGTACATATTTCACGCTTTTAGATTTTTAAATGACGATATCTATTTTTCGCGATTAAATGAAAAGTGAAAAATTTCAAGCGCGCGAAAACGCGACGGCTAATTATTAATGCCAGGAAAACCCCGTGTGACGTCATTCTGGTTGCCACTGTCGCCGTGTGAGGTGACCTTGGGGAGAGGGTCTGATCGCTGATACGATGCAGACTGCTAGCAGGTAGCAGAGTACCCTGCTATCAGGTAGCGCTTGGCTTAAATAAGGATTATTAATGCCCTATTAAACGAAGGAAACTATCCGACCTTTGGCAATTTCAATAGGTGATTATTAAGACATGTTTCCCTGAGCTCTGTGCGTCATGCATGCATTGGTAATTTCAGACGATGTAAAACTCCTATCTACTCGTACAGCATCTAGGTTCGTGACGTCGCGTGGAGTGGCATCGCATGGGCACCAATCTGGCCTTTTTCAAATCAGGATAAAAATTGACCATTGCCATTCGTCTAAACCGGTATGTCTAAAACCAAATAATTTGTATATTATGAATGCACTAATGGTGGGTAACGAATCGCAATCAATGCTTTTCGTTTTCTTTGATGAAGGAAACTGCCCTAATATTATGTAACTTAAATTATTTTTAAAGTGGGAGATTAAATTACCTGTCACGTGATATATTATTTTTTAACTAGGATCCTGATTATTGTTACTAGGCGAAAAATATTATAGGATTCAAATGTTTTCCGCGCTGTTTGACCACGCCGCTGGCGTCGTCAGGCACCGACAACTAAACACAGTTACGGCTAGCCTCTCTCTGTGGCTGGCTAAGCTTAAAACTAAAGGAATATTTGTGATAGCTAGTGTAATTTAAACGTGAGAGTACGTGACTAACGCGAAAATATTAAACCGTAGGGGACCAAACCTCAAAAGTCGCGGCGAGGGGTGATGCAATGCGTAAAGTGAGCTTGCAGATTTTCGGGGGGATGATATTCATGAATTTCTATAGTTTTTCAAAATTCTTGGTCAATAAATACTGTTGAAGAGAATTAAAGGCGTCGTCAGGCACCATCAACAAAACACAGTTACGGCTAGCCTTTCTCTGTGGCTGGCTAAGCTTATATCTAAAGGAATATGTGTAATAGCTACGATAGATAGTAACGTGACTCACGCGAAAATATTAAACCGTATGGGACTAAACCTCAAAAGTCGCGGGTCGCAGGTCCTACTTTCCTTTCGTGATCCGTGCAGTACCTTTGTCTTAAAAATTTTGCTTATGGCTAACTTTCTTAAAATCATAATGTTCCGAGTTCTTAATATTTACCCACATAAAAGGTATATATCTAAAATAAGGTTATTATCTTTTCATATTTATTTTAACCATTTGGTCTGTTAGAGATATTTCATATCGCAAAATGTGTGCATAGTAAAATAATTAAAGGATCCTTTTTAATCCCCCGCAGGCAATTTGTATTTTTGATCTCAGAATTATTAAAACTGGTCTTCAGTGATATATTATTAATTATTTTTCCGGAAGAGAAATGAGGAAGGCGACAGATGGATTGATAACCTGCTAGATAATCTCGAAAGTGAGGACTCTTAAGCAATTAATACGTTTTAACTAATAATGTTCATGTATTCGTATGAAATCACACTTTACGATCAAGGGCTGTATAGGGCAGATAAATTATGACCAGTCTTCAAATTATCAATTTTTGCTTAAATTTTTACCAAGCAATAATTAACCTCTGATTCTACTTTTAAGTTAACATTTGAAACTTATTTAGTCGCCATGTGCTATAGGACAGTGATCAATTGTTCAATTTTACAAAACAATTTAATAACGACTAGTTTTGATGCAAGTTATCATTTTCGATCTAACTTGTACAAGAAACCAATAACTAGTAACTTCTAGATATGTAGTAGTTACCATTAATATTTTTTATAAAAGTGGAAAATTGCGAATCGATTGTGATAAATGCGGAACAGTACCACTACGTTGACATCGATACCTAAAGTTCGCCGATGTCAATTGATACGAGAATTGACCCCTTGCGCTGTAACTTTCGACACCAAACCGCGCAATGACGACCGTATCTCATGACTTTCTTAACTTTAGCACTATTTAGAGGAACAATATAATTATTTTCAAAGCTTAACACTAGAACCGCGGACGGGACTTTTTTGTCCCATCGCCCTTTGCAAATGTTTGCCATTCATGTACTAGTGGTTTGATCCCTTTGAAATTTACTGACTGTTACTCATTTTTTATGATCTTTTGAATGGTCGTATTGAAAATATTCTACGATGTTTGGTTCGCGAGAAAAACGACGATTTACCTAGAACCACGGGATGGGACTTTTTTGTCCCATATGAGGGAAACATACAATATCAGTTCTTTTGTACACTTATTTTGTATTTAGCATAATAACAGTTTATTACGAAGGGGATCGATGCACAGATACCGCCAGTTATTCTGCCAGTTAGAAGCGCAGAAGGGAAAAATCTGTGCACTGCGCCGGCCGCCTACTCACGCAGCGCCGGCCGCGTCACCTCTGCCCGGCGCGTCTGCAGGTCTGAGCTTGCAACCAACACGTCAAAATAAGTTTACTGTATTCCTAGTTATACTTAATAAAACGTATTAAACATTACCTAAACACGTGTTTTGTTCACACATACCACAAAAAAACCGTCAATTATACTTAAACATGACAGGATCAACGTATTTTGTCAATGGGACAAAAAAGTCCCATGCCGCGGTTTTGGTGAGTTTGGAAAGTTCAGCGGTTCTAGTGTTAAAAATGTAAAAACATGCATAGTATGCATAAATAATTCATACTTCGTGAAACACGATGCATTGGAAGGATTAAAATGATTTTATTCGAGTAGCGATAGCTGTGTTCCCCATGTTTAACATTCACATTTTATTTCACGTTTCTACGTTTATTACAAATTAGAAAATATCATTCAATTACCTATCATTTAAAAGAGAACCGCAGAAAAAATAAATGGAGAATATGAGCACGATATTCGGAAAATTAATCGAATTGGAAGGGTTAACTGTGATTGGCGATGGAGAATCTATTTGTCGAAATGGAACTAGTCGTTTGACGGTGGTATTCACTATATGTACCCCGCTGATGTGTCTAAAATAAGGTTATTATCTTTTCATATTTATTTTAACCATTTGGTCTGTTAGAGATATTTCATATCGCAAAATGTGTGTATAATAAAATATTTTAAGGGTCCTTTTTAATCCCTCGCAAGCAATATGTATTTTATCAATTATTTCTATCGCGTTACATGCCACTCTTTTTCTCTCGCGCGAATAACGTTACGAACGGGATCATAAAATCCCAACACGCATTGCTGGCGATTCTTGGCCGCAAGAATTCTGCACCCCACTGCGAGGACTTCTGTCCTCTGCTGATTGGCAAAACAGACGCGGAACGATATTATTGGGTGAAATTCAATACGAAACCTTATCGAAGGTCGTAAGTGAGTAGCTGAATGACTTCACTTCGGCAGCACTTGTCTGCCACTCCGGCAATTTGCTAGTAAAATATGACTCGACGGTCATCCAGCCGGATATTACGTGCAGTTAAATGTTGGCTGCTGTCCAAAAGTATTGGTTGTTCTTTTTTCTCAGACCCTTTTCAACCGGTGGACGTTTCTCTCCCTCTCCGCGCGGCCAATGAACGTTTCAGCTTGGCTTTTGGCACGCGACCCAGGAGTACATCTTCATTTTCTCCTGCCGACATTTACATAAGCGTTTTTATGGGGGTGCTAAGGCAGTATGTCATTACTTCGAAATGGGAAGGCTGATGGTAAGCAAGGGCGTTCGGGAAAAAGGTTCTTTAGTGGTTTCCGTGCCAAATGTATTCTTTGCATTCAATATCCCCCTCTACTTGTTGTGGCAACTGTGGTAAGCAGTCTTTCACACCTCTATGCTTTACCTTCAACTCATCTATTTTATTTAGATGAGTACTGCATGCTTAAGATTAAAAATAGCTTTTAACTAAGTATATATATTTTCTGAATCTCTTAGCGACTGGTTTTTAGTAGTCCAAGTGAAATGGGAAGGCTCATGCTAAGCAAGGGCGTTCGGGAAAAAGGTTCTTAAGAGATTTTCGTGCCAAATGTATTCTTTGCATTCAATATTCCACTCGTTGCGGCTACTATGGTAAGCATAGTCTCTTACACCTCTGTGCTTTACCTTCAAGTCATCAGCTATATCTAGATGAGTACTGCATGCCTAAAATTAAAAATTGCTTTTAGCTGAAAATAAACCTTTTCTGAATATCTTAGCGACTGGTTGTTAGTAGTTCAAGAACCTCCGCTCTTATCTTATGCTACGTAGCACGGAGGATATAGTTTTCTTACGAAAATAGCCAAACTTCCTAGTAGTGTTTGCATATCGTTTAATAAAATACTTACCCTGAATGCTTTGCAGATAATTTGAGGACGTCATTGAAACTAAGTTACTTAAGGGAGGTGCCAATATTATGGTTGAAAATGGAATAAGTTACGAAATTATTACCTTATACGGGTTTAGAATTTGAGTTTTTCCCATAGTACTGTCTGGAGTATTTTATTCTCTCCTGAGATGTTTCCTTTGGTTCCATCCCTAGTTATTTCTATAATTCGAAGTTCCTCGCATGAAATCAATGGTTTGCGTGGTTACTTTGTAGAATCGTGACATGATGGATTTAAAAGTAAACTTAACTGTATTCCACACTGTATTTTTTTAAATAATCGACCGGTTTCAAACCAGGGGCCGTATTCTGTATTTCGTCGGTACCGCACCGATCGGTTTCCCTTTCAAGCCCACCGACTGGACATCATTCCGTACCGACAACGGTTTCCGTACCGACGACGGCACTTTCAGCGATTCTGTAAGGTCGTCGGTTTCAAACCAGTCGGTACGGTTCCCCTTCCTTCCCAAATAGGGAAAAATCCGAATATATCTGAAGTTAGAAGTCATCTAACGTGTTACCACCAATGAAAGAAGGGTAAAACAAGTGAAGACTCATTGGCACAGTTTGTTGTCGTCATTCTCAATCTTTTTATTTGCGGAAATTACGACTTATTGCTAGATTAAGATAATCGATATTGGATAAGTTGTTAACAATGCTTATATAATGTGTGGTAGTAATGCTGTACCTACAGAATCGAAGGAAACATATTACAACATCACAATAAAGTTTGAATGTGATGGAGATTGTTGTTGCTGGAATGAATTATTGAAACTATCCTATTTATCGTAGTTTCTTTTTTTAAATATTGGTTCCGTATATTGCTATTTATTCATGATTTGGTAATATAGTTGTCATTAAGTAAGTTCCGTCTAAATGTTATCAACAGAAGGTTATGCCATTGGCACCGTAGCAGACGAAAATCACATACCATGGAACGTGAACGTATATATACATAGGATTACTATTGCATATACTATAGGATTCAAAAGCAAATGTAAATGCTATATTAAAGGAACAAGTTAGGAAATTGTTATAAAAATATGGAGCTGGGTGTAATTAAAAGAAGTGTAATGACGAGGAAGTAAAGAAATTGTGATTGGGTGAAATACATATGTTTAAGTTGCGCATTCCAAGTGAGAGAAAATGATAATATTGCGGTAAACCTCATACTTATTAACAAATATCTTCTTTTATCGTCAAAGGAATCAATGGCTGACGATAAAATGAAATATAGTTGCCTATTAAAAATGAAAGAAACTGATACCGTTGTGGCAAACTTCATACTTAAATAAAAAGATCTTATTTCTATGCCGAGAGAAACGCCAATTGATGATTGAGTGAAATAATAGTTGCCTATTCAGAGTGAGATAAAGTGATAACATTGCGGCAAAACTCATATTTAATCAAAAATATATTTTTTATGTCAAAGGAGCAAATAAATGATGATAGAGAGAAATAAATCCTATCACAAGCGAGTGAAAGTGGTAACATAAATGAGAGAAAGTCATTATATGTTAGCAAACCTCAAGATTAACCAATATCTTATATTTCTGTCAAGGTAATCAATATAGATGATGATACAGTGAATTATAGAGGCGTATTCGAAGGGGCAGAAAAAGATTACATTGCAGCAAACCTCATTATTTACTCGGCGATGAGGTAAAAACTAAATAAAAAGTACAATGCGCACCGGGGAGTTCATGAAACCCACTAGTCGGTGGCCGTACCGACACCTTTTTGCTGTCGGTACGGCTACCGACGATCACCTGTTCTCACATCGGTGCCGCACCGATCGGGTTCGTACAGAATCGCACCACTGCTTGCCGGGAGTCAGTGTGACGTCGCACCCGACGAATCGGTGCCACACCGATCGGTTTGGAGTTAAAGAATACGGCCCCAGGTCGTTATCAAGAGGTCAAGCCCTTATCAAAAATATTAGTTATTTGCAGTAGATTATTCACGTTGTTTGTAATAATATTTTATGCATATGTGTTTATAAAAGCTTATTTCCCTAAGAAAGTAGATTGTTGAGGTACTGAGAAATCGAATGGCGCCTTATTTATTGCTAGATGAATTGTTTTAGTGAGATAACCCCGTATCGAATATACTAGTGAAATGAAAATACACAACCTTGGTAACTTTTCACTGAAAAATTATTTATTGGTACGACGCGTTCCGACGCTGAGGCGTCATTCTCAAGTACACTGTTTATAATAACGACAATCCAATAAATACCCTTCTCCCTCCCCCCTGCCAGAATTTGGGTATTTATTGGATTGTCGGTATTATAAACATTGTACTTGATAATGACGCCTCAGCGTCGAAACGCGGCGTACCAATAAATAATTTTCCCGTGAAAAGTTACCAAGATGTGTGCATTTTCATTTCAACATGGATTTTCACAAAGTAAAACCCGAATCAATTGAATATACTAGTTTTTGTTTTCTATCGTAGGCTATTCAGTTTGTTTTTAATGATATATTATGTTGGAAAGGACCTGAAAAGGTTGAAACCGGTCGAGTATTTTAATAAATACTGTGTGAAATACAACAAAGTTTACTTTTTAATCTATAATTCCTCTAAGACGAGGCGGCGACTGTGTTCTGGGTCGCGGCGGCGAGGTCGGCTTGCCGTGGGGGGCCGTGGTGGCCAGTGGGCGGTGTTGGATGTTTCCTCGATTTCCCGCTTTCGATTAAAGCCGACGCTGAGTGACAATTGAGTTTGGTAGGAGGCGGCTTCGCCCGACTCTTCGGGACGCCAAGACGGAACAAGTGAGAAACACTCAAGACCTCACGACTGAAAAATGTTTCACTTGAATATGTAGGACTTCACTTTTTCCCGGCGAATGGTGGCAGTAAATTCTTCTCGTGGTTTCATCGGGGTTATCTCCTCAGTTTTCGTCGCTCCCGACTTTTCGATGAAATAATTTTCCATCTTCATCTATGTCTAACGATCTGACCGTTGGATCATTCTTCCTCATAGAATGATCCTCCAAGATCGTTAAAATATTCATGGCTTTGCCTGGTTTAGCTTGTAGTAGGGCCCTCTTCGCTTCTATAGCGTTGAGGTGTTATCCCCGTCCCGTTCCTTCCGCTCCTATCCTTTCCCAGAGGCGTCGTCGGGCTCCTATCGCGGCGGTGCCTCTTTCCTTTTTCCTTCCTCTCCTCCCACTCCCGGGGTGATCGGGCGTATAAGCCACTGGCTTGGTTCCCGGCCCCGGTGTGTTGCATCCCTGAAGGGTTCGCCCTAAACCCTCATACTCTTTTCCATCGTCATCTTGGCCGGCACAAAAAATATAACAAAAACTATTATTTTCGATAATGGATTCACCTCTTTACAGTTACCTGAAAAGGTTGAAATCGGTCGAGAATTTTAATAAATAATATGTGGAATACATCAAAGTTTACTTTTTAGTCTAGTATGCCACGATTCCACAAAGTAACCTTGCAAACCATTGATTCAATGCGAGGAACTTTGGATTAATGAAATAACTAGGTGTGTAACCGAAGGAAACACTTCGGGCAAGATCACTATACCCTAATTCAGGGGAGTCCAAATTGTTTAATTTAAGGACCACATAATATATTTCCCACATTTATGCGAACTGAATAAAACAACAAATCGGTGCCAGTAGTTTAATTTCGTCAAAAAATAGAGAATAAAAATGGAAAATTTAAAAAAATATCTAATTGACAAAAAATCAGGGTTTACTGAATAGATTCCATCCTTTAGTTTTATGCAACCAAATTATTGTGACGAATGATACTGTCATTTTGACTATAAAATTTCATTAAAATCAGGTTCCAGATTAGATGAGCAGATTGTAAGAATTGTAAGTAAACGCGTAAGGATTTGTTCAGCGGGCCGGATGAAATTATGTGTCGGGCCGGATGTGGCCCGCGGGCTATAGCTTAGAGACGCCTAGGCTGGTCAAGTATTGTCATAAACTCTTGAATTACCGATGGACAGAAGTTTTTGAGGTGCGATAAAAACCGGCAGCGATCAAATTTTACTTTCTTTCGAAACGTAATCTCGAGGGCTAATATCACTCAAAGGAAGAATACTGCTCGAAGTCAGGAGACAAAGAGCATGAGGTTTCAAGGGGAACCCTTCAGGAATACAGCACACCGGGGCCGGGAACCAAGCCCGTGGCTTGTACGCCCGATCACCCGGGGAGGGGGAGGAGAGGAAGGGAAAAGGAAAGAGGCGCCGCCGCGATATGAGCCTGTCGACGCCTCTGGGAAAGGAAAGGTGCGGAAGGAACGGGACGAAGGAAAAACACTTCAACGCTATAGAAGCGAAGAGGGCCCTACTATACGCGAAACCCGGCAAGCCATTAATGTTCTAACGATCTTGGAGGATTATTCTATGAGAAAGAATAACCCAACGGTCAGATCGTTAGATTGACAAGATCGTTATATCGTTAATTAAGTCAGGAGACAAGTCCAAAAACAGGATATTGTGGTTTATCTCCTTTATCCAGGCCCCCGTGCTTAGCACTCTTCATTAGTTTTTTCATTCAGGCCCGCCGGGTCATAGTTAAGAAACGACTGCCCTAATCCAATGCTGCTCTTCGTAAAAATAGTTACCTCTCTATCGCTGCCGACGTTTCGTCCCGGATGACGATGGAAAAGTATTTCATGGAAACGTTAGAAACAGCGATGGAGATTGAGGTTATTACCCGAAAGAAACCCCGAGAAGAATTTACTTTCACTTGAATAGATTCCGTTGGTGGCACCGTGTGGGACCGATTTTTCGGGGGGGGGGGGGGGGATTCATTGCGCTATGTTACCGCCACTTCAAAGAAAAAGCAATTGATTATTGTGAATACCAATTACTTGCCAAAATAAGTAATTACGGAGGCTTCCGCGGTGAGTTGATTGGTGATGGTTTTCCGGGTTTACACCGCGTTGATTCATGTTTTGCGGACGACAGTTTCGGGCGCGTTCCAGCTCCCGTCTTCGGGTCCAAAATGTTGAATGTCAAAAATTTCATATGTTCCTATTTGTCCGCAAAACATGAATCAACGCGGTGTAAACCCGGAAAACCATCACCAATAGGTGTAAGTGTCAAGGATTAAATATTACAAGATAAAAATATCGTTTTACATACAACACGTTTAATATAAAAGAAGATAGAACTGCATACGGCCTCTTAAATTATTCAAAATTTCAAATACGCTTGATGAGAAAGTTACAGTAAGTTTTAGAAGAGCATTTCAGATATCAAAAACGACAAATATGATGCTCGTATAAGGTCATATTCGCTTTCGGCAGGGCACTGATATTTATTGACCGGAAATTATTTATTTAATTATTTTACTCTCCTTATTTTAATAAAACGTGGTAATTCATAAAATAAAGAAAAATTTCTTAACAATCTACGTAATGTTATGTTACACATTTTATTTTTGATAAAGGGGAAAAACGGCTTCTCTAGAACCTCGATCCGGGCTCTCTCGTGCAGGAGTCGTTCATTTTAACAACTGGGTGGCGACTTGGCAACAGTTTGCTAATAAGGTTGTGATTGAAATTTGAGTTGCAATATTATGCGTGGAAGGACAGCACATACAATCGAGAAAGAAAGTATAACAAAACGTGATAAAAATAATATTTCAGTCTTAATTTTTTGGAAACCCTTAAATAAATTAAACTGAAGGTTTTAAGATACAATTTGATTAATAAATAATTAAGTTGTCGAGTGACTTGTTGGCGGAGGTGCAAACGTAAATAGCGAATGGAGATGATTTCTGGTATCAAGTTAATAACTTCTACATGTTGATTTAACATTTCCTTTGTCTTCGTTACAAATCTCCCAATTCGAGCCTGAGGAAATGAGGTTATTGAAGACGTTGACGGAGGGGTAGAACAAGGGTGTACTGAAAAGAAGAGATGACTGCATTCTGAAGATAAAAGGTGCCTTGAAGATAAAAAATGGGCTTATTTACCAATTTCATTTATATTCCGCTGTGATCGTGCTTTAAAAATAAAGGGAGTCTTATTTATCATGTATACATTTTTTTCTATCCGTCATCTTATTTTTGAGCTATTCGCTGCGAGTAATCAACGGACTTATCAGGTTTGCAATTAAGATGATGACGTCACGCACTCCTGTCGTGTGGGTCACCGCGTCTAGGTTACTCATCTCTTCCTCGCATCACCCTCGGGTGTTTTCTTGTATACATTCTTGTGGGGGGGTTCCTTCTCTCAATGTGGGGATCCTCCTGAATGATTTTTAAACTAAATTAAACTAACCTTCATGACGTCTTTAACTTCGAAAAGTGGGCAGCGACTTCAGCGTTTTTTTTGTGAAGGTTGAGAGAGATTGCCTAATTTTCTACCGAATTATTTAATTGAATAGTAATTTCTGGCATGAATGAAGGATTTCATACGAAACTGTTTGAAATCCCTGATTTAAAGGTTCTTTTCTGGGTTAAGCAAAGAAATATACAGGTAAATTCATTATACTACAGATACGCTGCTGTTCGTTTAACAATCCTTCCCCCTCCAGCCCAGCCCCTCCTTCATCCGTCGTGACTCCCTCGGCAACGGATATATGTCCAGGAAACGGATGCTGGGATCCATAATCCGGCATTACAGGTCATCAGAGCCGGAGGTATTCATGCATATTTGACTGCGCTCTCTACAGGAGCAAAAGAAACAGGCCGGCGCTCTTCTTTCCCTTAATTTAATCCCTCAATTTCGATGTAATGCAAGCGGATGTTGCTGGGAGAGCTCACTATCTGGGAATAAACTGTCTGACACACGAAATTTATTTATTTATTTAGTTAATCCAAAAACAGCACAAGGCCAATTAAAGAGGACTGGAGAAGCAATTTCATAATATTAAGCAACGTAACCAACAATAACAAAAAAATTTAACAGTATTTACAAATAAATAACAAAGAATAGTCATCGAGTGGTGCGAGGAATAGGAGGAAAATTACGATAGTGAAGGTGCAAGTTGGGTGAGGGATGAAAAAAAGGATCAAAATTTGGAACACAATTGGCATAGGAGTTAATGGAAGAAGGAAGTCTGAATAGAAAAGAACGTTTAGAGACAGAAAGGCGGGGGGTGAAACAATGAAATAGATCACTCGACCTCGTCGTGCGCGATGGAACACGAAGCGGAAAAAAAGAAAGAAGGTCAGAGGATCTGTATTTGCCATTAATGATATTTTAGAAGAATCTCCGGTTGTTGAGGATACGGCGATCAGCTAAATCGTTTCTTTTTATCTCTGGACTCCGGATTATTTTTTTAAAAAAGATTAAATTATTATTATTAAGTTTAATTGCCTCAAATACCCTCGAAAATTGCAAAATGTGGCATTTACATCGATATGCTGATAATAGACGATCACACATACTCATGTCCTTCATAGGGGTAACCTATCCAGGCGGGACGCGAACTCGAACTGACTGGCACACGAAATCGTTTCTTTTTTACTCTGAATTCGGGATTCTTTTTTGCGGGAGAGATATTTTATTAAATTATTTTGTCCAAATTATCTCCGAAAACAGAACAATGAGGCCTTTACATCGAGGATTTCAACAACTAACGATAGACGATCACACAGTCCCATGCCGTGGATTTGGGCAACCCATCCCAGCGGGACTCGAACCCGCGACCTTCAACATAGTAAGCGAGTACTTATCCCTGCCACCACTGAGGCTGGTTACTAGAAATTACTGGAAATTTTCCACATATGCAGTAGTTTTACTTTACGATCGTTTTTCAAAAAAATCCGTGTTATCATCAGCTGACTTCTTCCCAAAACATTTCGTTTTATTACCGTGGACTGACAATGAGAGTACTCGTTTCCCATGCTGGGTATTTAAGAAAAATGTTTTCGGGAGAAGTCGGTTTGAGGTAGAAGAAAATGCATTGGAACCGGTCGTGAAGTCTAAGTTAGGCATTTTTGGAAAATTGCCCGTAACTCTTAATTCACTAATATGTAAGAATTCCACCAGATTAAGTCGGAAACAACTCTATGCATGAAAGGGATAAAATTAGCATATATCAACAATGCTTACCTTTATGTCGTCTCTCCTTTCTGGTAAATTCTCTCCTTCGCACTGTCTATCAATTAATTTTTAATGCGACAGATTCACCGCCCACGCTAAGGCCCATCTGTTGAAACATACATATTTCCGATGTACAAGACGAGATCTTCTTTGTTGAATTTTAATTAATCAATAATTAATAATAATTTTATTGCCATTTTATTATTTCGCGGTTTTATAATTATAGTTTCCTGGAAAGCGGCGCTACTTCCGTATGTAAAAGTAGTGTTTAAATTAAAGAAATGTATGAATGAAAAGAGAATTAAATATTTGTGCGCGGAAGAATTCCATATCGTACCATTTAAATGTACTCGTTTTCTTGATTTTGATTTCATACGAATGGCTGCATTTTCGAATTTTGATTTCATACGATGGGAAGAAGGGCGGAGAAATATCTCGGATGAGATACACATGGGATGGAATTGAAGAATACAAAGTAATATAATTACTTGTATGTTAAAGCATCAAGTGATACGTGAAACCAATCTTTGGGTGGGTAATGGCAAACGGCTTATACTGCGATATCGTGGCAGAAAGATCCGAAATAACCCGAATGACTCATTAAATTATTTTCATTTACCTCAGTCGGGAAATTGTATGAAATCACTGGAAAGCATTGATATAGAAACAGTTAGTTAGGGATCCTTACCACCTCAGTACAATTCACCTCCCACATTAACTTGATGACTTAAGCCCCTTATTAACTTTTTATGCATATATCATCCTTTCATCGGTTAAATCCTGCAAATGAACCATCCTCTTTCATAATCCTACGTTTTGCGTACGACAATTGAGCAGCCCCAAAGCTATGTTTTGATTTACAGCCTTTTTTTTGCTGGACTAAAACATCTAACACGAAGCGAAAAACTTATATGCGTAAAGCTCCTATATGAAGGATTCATTAAACATTCTTCTTAATGTGAAAAATTATAGTTCAATACCTATGACTGAGGAAGAGTTATTAACGTAGAGTAGGTACTCAAATCAGAATATCATAGTACTTTTTAACAACAGAGTATCTAAATGAAATATTTTGAGAAGTCACCTGACGGTAGTATAAAATGTATTGAAACCGGTCGTTATGTAATATGAAAGAATTTGCGTAAAATTTACAGTAGCTTTGAATTTACTATCATGTTAGAATACGAAAGGTTTAACCCTAAAACAACCCTCCACTTACTTTACTATTGTTGCTCGACGACGATCATCCTCATTGCACATTGAAATCTCTGTGCGTACTCTGCGCGAGCAAGAGCAATTGCAGAAAAATTATGATACTCTTCTGCAGTGCATATTTATCTTGATAAAGGTCATACCCTTTGTATTAAAAAAATACTCTTCTGGAATTCTGCTTCTTCTCTTCAACCGTTCATGGTGTTATGCTGATAAATTATTTATGATAACCTTGTAAATTTGTTTTCACGAGCCCCCCTTCTAAAACTTTTGTGGCGTACTCATCTCTATTGAATCCTTGAGTTATATTTGCTCAGTAAATCCCCATTTCATAGCCTTTTTTGCGAACAGATTTAACCAATCATTAAAATCTTTTATTTAATTTCCGCGCCAACTTATGTGTTTAAGCATATGTGGCCATGTGTTTGAAAAAGGAGCTTGGAAGCACATTTTGATCCCTCAATTTTGATTTTACGCTTACGGCTCTCTTAACAAGAATTTATTTTATGGGAAGAAAACATGATAGAGTGGCGCATTTTTTAATTCATCGGTTTGCCTGCGAAGATGTTTTTTCAGTTACATGAAAATTCATGTAACCTTATGTTACGTCATGTTATGTGTTTATGTCATCCAAAAGTTTAACTAGGAACACGTTGCGTTAAGGGTCGTTGATTAATTAGTAGTGGCAAAAGCATATCGAAAATTTATTGACTATGAATAGGGAACCTAATATTCATCAACTTACTAGTAGTGAGTGACGTGGCAACTTGCCGGCTCTTGCGGGGAAGGCCAAGTTCAGCCAGCTGGTGAATCACGGTCTCTTTAAATCTATTGCATTAAAGTACATTGAATTATTTTATATCAGTATGGTTTTCTTTTTTCTTGCGTAGCATTTCCTTTTAAACTTTTACCGATTATATATATATGACTGATTTACAGTCCTTAATTCGAAATACCTCTTTTATGCGTAGTCAAATTGCTATCAAAAGCTCCTGAATTAAAAATAAATATCTCCATTTAAATTACTAAAAATAGTCTCTTTTCGTCAAAATATGCGAGCGGAGAACCTGGACTCCTAATCTTCTCACAAGCATCGTCGCGGAAACCCGTTTACAAATTTTAGCTGTTTGACCTGCATTGCGGAAATTTGTATTTCCAAACACCAGGTTTTAAATTGTCACGCCAAACGATGCGGACAGACTTTGATGGTCATATTTTAAATTTCATATTTGGTATTAACAGATATCATACATTAGTTATAACATTCTTATTATTAGTAGCTGCGACATGTCTATGGGGTTGAGGTGAAATAATTCCCCCCCAGAACCCTAAAAACTCATGTCATAAACCAAATTTTCGAGTTTAGTACACCAATTTCATCACAGCAGTTCTGCCCTTTTGAAATACAGGAATGAAATGTTATAGTTTTCATTTGGCCACTCTTATTTATTCAATTAAGGGTTATATTAAACGGGTTAACGAATTCTAATAGATTTCTTCAATTAATACCTCTCTTTGTCCGGTTATTATTAGCCAGTGCGGTCTGATATTCCATCCATCCTTCTCCCTCAAAGCCAAGTTCTAATTATGCCACTAATTATTACGAAGGCTAATCAATTATTATATGGACTATAGTCATATCTTTGTTTATTTTGATAGTACTCTCGTCTTAAGTTGATGATGCATGCTTTTGCATATTTGTTGTAATGCCTTTGCAATTATCAAGCTCCTTGGTTAGTTTCGTTATAGCTGCATTGCAGTTAATCATGGCTGCTCCGCTTTTTATATGCACCAAATAAGAGCAGCGTTCAGTAACCCGTTTTTTATGGTCGGAAAGCGTATCATGGGCCGAAATTCATCGAAGACTTTCGGTACACATAAGGAAGAGTGTTATAAATACATATAATATATTTAAATGTATATAATAGTATAATTTTTTATATACAATCACAGTGTTGTGGGAAAATGAGATGCAGTTAGCACATGAAATAATTGTCCAAGTCACTATCACTGAGCATAGATACATGAAAAGAAAAACTCCTACGGGAAAATAAAACTTGGAGCATATGAAGTTGTAACTAATTTCTCAGCCAAAGAGCGAATAGAGACTCCTCAATGTATTTTTAAAGGTGAAAATAGATTGGGGAGTCGACTGATTCAAAATCTGTTCCATTCAACATAGTGCTAGGAATGGTTAAACAGCCTGAAGGTATTAGTGTCTCTCATGATCTGTCAGGCGCAGTCTTGGAAGAGATCGAATTTGTGGACAAGAGGTCAACGAGGAGACCGAATCTCGTGGAACGATAATGATGCGTGGTGAGGCCTCTTGCCTGGCCGTGGTTAAGTACCCGCTCACTACCACAATGAAGATGCAATTTACGGCTTGACCCGGCGCATGCAAGCACCCTATGGCGCCACTGACGACAAGAGCGGCGATATTAATGGAGGCAGGGCTTGCGTCAAGCGGCCTCTATATCCTTGCATGTAGTTGGGCACAAAACTAAGCCACATTGCAATGTTGAATGTACAAACCGTGCAACATGTTTATCATTTACTTTGTGCATATATTTACTGGGAAGAGTGGATCGTTTCTCCAATGATGTGGTGGTAGTTATCCGACTGGGAAATTGATTTCAAGACTGATTTCCAGACCTTGAATCAAAATATGTTTGGTTTATCCATTGATCTATTGAATGGGATTAACTTTAACATCTGTTTGACTTGCGTGTCGGAATGTGTAGATACATTTGATTCATCACGACTCTAGTTTGATAACACAGCGTTGATGTTTGGTTAATTGACCCATTATTTACGTATTACTAACATTATCAAGCCAATTTTTATGATAGCCGCTTTGTGCACAATAAAACAAAGAAATAAGTTAAGAGTTGATGCGTAAATTAACTTCATCAATTATTTTATAACTAGGCACATTTATCACAAACCGAATTGGTGTTGTGGATCTAATTATGTTCGCAAATGTACACATAAAATAAAGTGATTGTGCACTATTTTTACAATTTCAATAATTATTGAATGATATGAAGTCTTTTTTTTCAGTTTTAATGAACTTCCACATGGTGACGGCAAATGTTTTATTCGTGATTGGGTAATATTTTGGTATTTATAAATAAGTATTTATGCATATATTCTTATTCGTATTATATATATTCTATGACTTTTTGTCGTATCTCGCCTTGTTCACCCCAAACATTTTTATGCGTTATATACTCTCATTAAAAAAAGGAAAGAGAAGTAGTTTAAAAAATCCTATCTTTATAATCTATCAAAACGTTCAAAACAATTATTAGTTTTTAATTTCTGCTCACACAAACACAACACCACCCACACAGCACAAACAAATGCGCACAATACATATTCCATTGTTAACTGGCCGCTTAGGGTGAACTTGGCTTACCGAGACAGCTATAACGTGCCTGAGGCGCGTCACTTATTGTGATGACTTTAAAATCTTCAATAAATTCTGCACGTTTTCTAATTTCTTCGAAGATGACTTGCGTCCACACCCCGGCCACTCATTCAGCGATGCAGGTTTGCATTGGTGAGATTTGGGCTTACCTGCATCTGCTATATCACACATTCAGGGTTGGGTTTTTGGGGGTGTCTAATTTTTCATCAGGGATCTGAACTCGGATTTCTCCGAACTTCAGCCTATCAATCGATTTGGTCAATCAATATTTATCTTTGTAAATACATCGCTGGATTTTAATTCATGTCTTATCCTAGCCAGACCCTGTATTAATCTCCCAAAATTCATTTTTTCCCACGATTATTTGAATAATCGGGGTAGTGAGATAGCTCGTTATGAAGGAATGGCATTTGAATTGGGGGTGATGAGTTAGCTCGTCATCATGTATAACTTTTTGTTTAGAAAAAGATACGATATACGTTAATACAGTGTTCTTTTTGAAAATTCTATAGTCCGCCAAACCAGTTAAGATGAATTTGAACTGGAGAATGGAAATACCATTACCTGGATTCGAATCAAGATCTCCAGAATCCGCTTTTATTGCGTTAGCCAACTTAAATACCAGGGCTTTCACACCTAGCCAAGGTCTGAGTTCTCAGCGTACAAAAGGAGGATTCTGGTTCCAGTTCCGGTAAGGGATAATGATTGGTAGACAGTATAATTTTCTTTCGTAAGTTCTCCTGCTTGTGACTTCATTATAGACCATTACTAAATTGTCATTGATTACACCTGGGACTAGTTTTAGGTGTTTTTTACCTAAGCTACCCAATCGATTTAGGTTTCGATGGTCGTAAAATCAAGTAGTAAACAAAGTGTTATGCCTTGGTGATGAATTGACGTCAAAACTGTAGTAATTATTTAAATATTTTCAGTGATAACCTCAGCAAGCTTATATTTCTGTGGTAACGCGACCCGATATCTCAATTTTTTAATCCTGGGCTTACGTTTTATTTATGCAGAAATGTTTCGTATTGAAATTCATCGTCTTTGAACGTTAATTGAATATTAAAATTTAAACAATGAAATTTTGCGTTTCATCGACGACTAATGAGGCCTAAACAGGATATACAACTTAAATAACTTAAATATTTCAAATCTTTGAAAGCCACTTTCAACAGCATTTCTTATGCACACACAGAAAATTCAACTAAAAAGAGAACTCTTCCCGCAGAGTTAAAATAGATGAACGGCGTAGATGTAACAAAATGTGTTAAATTATTAAGTAGAGAAGTTGAAAAGACGACATGGTTCCCAAAAATGAAACTTGCTCTAATATTGCTAGAATAATAAATTATATCAATTATTATTATTATTACAGTAGATTCCGTTTAATGGGTCCACCGGTTACTTGGGGCAGCCGCTTTATTGGGGCAGATCTTGAAGAACAGAATCCAATAGAGGAATATCCAAGAGTATTCTCCGCTTAATTGGGACAGCATGCCGCTTTATTGGGCCATGAGTCGGCAACATAGACTCTATACTAGCGACGAAATTAAATTGTTTTGTTTTCAGAATACTATTTTTTTATATTTTCCTCCTTTGATTTACTCTTATTTTTCACAAATGTTCCTATTATTGCCCTATTTTGAAAGATCTTGTTGTTATACTATCCGCAAGAGGATAGTATTTAGTAAAAGACTTTCATTCAGCGTCACCCGAGGCTGTGAAAAATATTTTTAACTAAATTGTTATAATTTTTAAAAATTATCATAAACTAACTAAACTCGCTGATTTATTAATCAAATTAATAGTTTAATAAACTTATGTTGCATTATAAACATTCTTTAGTCTTCTGTCTACCATTTCAAAGTTTTTTATGCCCATATATGAGAGAGTTCGCCTAATTGGATCAGCCGCTTAATTGGGGCAAAGTGCACTAGTCCCGATATGTTCCAATTAACCGGAATCTACTGTAATAGCTTCCACGTAGCCGGATTTTCCGTAGCAGCAACACCCCACGTGAATCAATCTGTATGTAGAATATCATTTTTAAACTTAATTCATGCCAATTGTACGGTCAATATGGACAATATTAATGTAGTAAATGACCTACCCCTGGTGTATCTGTATCTCTTGTATCTGAGGATGAGCTGGAGACGTTTTAAATGGTTGAGCTTTTAAAAATGTCGTGGAATATTCTTGTTAGAACACAAAATTGATTATTAGTTTTAAGTGTAATGTAAAAAGTGACTGACCCCTGGTTCATATCGTTTATTTTTATAACGAACAGACAAGGCTTTAAATAGTTGAGCTTGTAATAGAATTTGTGGTATTGTCTCGAAATTACTCTACCATAATTAGTTTTGAGTTAAATATGTTTTCTCCACTAAAATTCATGAATTATTCTCGCCGTTAGTGTTTCGTATGCTATTTTGACTTTATATTTTTCTGCGTGCGATGGCGGGAGAGTCATTCCTGCCCATTGATTCATTTTCACCAAATAAATATCCAATCTCATCCCATGTTTCACCAATAAAATCTCCCGTTTAATGATTAGCATTTACGAATAGCGGGTTATTCATTTTAAAAATCGCTTCCTTTTCCTAAAATAAAAATATGTCGTTTTTAGCAAAATGACCTTGGTAGTTCGGATAAACGAATTTTCCTTCTTTTGTTTTTTGTCGTCTCCAAGGGTTAAAAGTCAGGGAAAAGTTTCGAAGCTTGGCTAGGGGGTAGCAGATGGTGGGTCTAACTCATGCGAGCAGTTTCAGTTGTTCCGGCGGCTGTTTGAGTTAGGTTCCTGAACGAGAAAGGAGTCATGGGCAAAAACGGTTCTATGGAAGCGATCTAATGGGCCGACGGAATCGACGGGAAACGTATAAGATGACGAGCGCCTGGCGGCCCATTCAATAGGTGGCTAATGGGGACGCAGGAACTGGTTAAGAGCACCGTGCTTTCATAGCCAGGAAGTTTTGAAGCGAGATGGACTGACCCAAGCAATTATAACATTGGATAGACGCATGATATACAATGAAGGAATGCTTACCTTTGTTAGGGACGGAGTGACTAGAACTTCTGCAGAGTTGTGTGCACATTTGGAATAAGGACGGCACTATGTATTCGCTGTGATAGGTATAGTGAATAATAATTTGAAAGAGAAAATAAACGGAAAAAGTAACAGGAATCATCATACAAATTAACGAAATTTACGCAATATCTCAGTTTCATTGGTGAAAAATAGAAATGCTCTTTTTTGGAAATTTTAATGCTACTGCGTATTAAATTACTGTTTATTTGATTTTACAAGAGTACATGTAAAATTACAAAAATGGAATATTGATATAAACGCTTGTAACTTTAATTAAAATGCAAATACCAATTAAAGGTTTTGAATTTTAAGAGCCAGCGCCACGTAGCGACGGCCTATGGTCAGATCAAGACAATTCTGGTAGCACAATCGGACGGTAAAGAAGGCAAAGGAAGGGCCCGCATGATTCGTATAGGCCAAGTTTTTCGAATGGAAAAGATAAGAAATACTGTAATATAAAAAGAAAAATATCGCAGTCCAAATGCTTGAGTGGAGAGCTGCGTCTAAATTATCTACGGGTTATAGACTTATGATGATGATAATGAACTCTACACTCATTGGGGTGATAATGTTCAACGGTTAAAAAGAATTAACCATCAATATCCACCAATCAGACTTATCGACAGATCATAGGGTAAGATGTTTTGAGGATCTTCTTGCAGTCATCAACGCACTTAAGGAAAAAAATTTCATGTCGCAGTTCAAATCTGTCACTAAAAGGATGGCACATTACAATACTAGTTCCTTTAATCCTTGCTGTGTAGATAATTTTCTAGACCCTTACACGATCGTAGGCCGTTGTGGACTCTAAAAAAAACTGCGATGGGTGGGTTAAGCAATCCATGTTGCTCGATTGGTGCTTCTGATGGATATTTAACGGGACGGATATTCTTTCATAAATGATCATTTTATTTTTTGATTGAAGTAAGAAACAAGTCCGGTTGTTATAAGGCAATATAAGATTTATATATAATCATTATCGATCATTCTATCACTCAAGTCATCACAAATACTGATTACTGCAAAAAGTACATCAAATATAAAGTTCCCAGGTGACTAAGTATTTATTAATTCCCTTCTCTCTGACTTTTTTACTTGACCCACATCATTAACACGACATGTTCAATATCTGATGTTTCCAATGGGCGGGAAAATATAATTTTCACATCTGCGCATACTTGTGGCTGTTCGTAATAGGGTAGGTGTAAATGACGATGCATAGACGGCACTGGCTGCTAGAGTGATGGTTACAGACCGATCGATAGTCTAGGTCAGCGTGATATAGCTTTACTGGTGTACAGAAAGCTCGGTGAAATAACTTTTTAGCGCAAGTTTGTTGATAGATGAAATATCGCTTGTGTGATCGTTCTAGGGTCTATTTAGCGAAATTCATCTCTTTGCTTATTTTAATTACTTAGTAATCTTTCATTTCCATTTAAAATCACCAAATTATTCTGGAATCCGTCATGTTGTCAAGTAGATAGATTTAGAGTGAAAATGATCTTAACAGTCTTCATATGGTTCGGGTGAAGCAAGTAATTCGAGCAATCGAAAGAATGGATTTCAAACGCATGTTGCTATAGTTTTGCGTGTGATTCTGTATGAAAGTTTTAATTAGATACATATTCAGACTCGTGAACTAGCCAAAAATGTTATTTTTCTGGTAGACCAACGTAAAAGTTTTTGACGTCATCAAAGATGCAGTTCAGCTCCCAAATCGCGCGACTACTTGGATAGCGTAGCCTATAGTGGTAATAGGAACCAGCGAGTGGCTACTCAAACTAAAACCATTCCTTATATAGGAAAGAGTTTAGCACTTTTCGTTTCGCGATTTAAAAACGAAAGGGTAAGGAACTGGCGAATAAACGATAATATATTTGTATTTTCAAAGCATCAGCATCGGCAGTTAAATTAATTGGAATATGATATGAATTGATGAATGAATATGATATTAATTGGAATTGGATATGAATCCCAGGATGTGTCTCTGGATAATTCAGTAATAATTCAATCAATTAAAACTGGTGTGACATTTTTTACATTGCTAGCCTTGAGGAATATTTCAAAACCATTCGGATAAACAGCAACTAGCCTCCTCGTCATAATCCTCCAAACCCTCAAAAATCAGCCACTAAAGAATGAATTTAATGGTAGTCGACATCCTTGAATATGGTTTTACTCATTAATTTATCATGACTATATTGATGGACACATATAGGGTCAGTTTTTTTCATAATTGCTAGCAATTTTTTGTTTCAAGTTTTTTCTGAACTTAGCTTTCGTGGAACTTAAGAGGTGCAAATATATGAATTGAAAAGCCAAGTTGTTTTGATTGTCTGTCGTTACGGTACATTGAGAAGATCACATTTAAAAGTTATGTTTTCTTTGTTTCTTGTTGGAACTCCTTTTATTGGGACACTGTCTCTCGACCCACACATACCTCTTTACTACAGGGAATATTCCTCCATAAGGTGACGAGTGCGAGTGACATCGTACCATACATCGTGACGGAGCGTGACGAATATCGTCAAGTTTGCGACAGGCTTGGTTTCAGAAGAGGGATAGAATATATCTGAGCGACGACCATAAGACGCCTTAGGCTTGTCATATCGCTTTTGAACTAAACAGACCGCAGAAAAGGAACATAAGAAGTGAATTTTTAATGGAAATGCCTAAGTGCTTTGTTGTTATTTGTATAATGTAATATCAGCAATTCCAACTGTATTAGCCTCACAACATAAATTTTGTCAATTGATTTAAAGGTCATTCATTAGATAGTACGCAGTGGCAATGAACTTCGCTGTCGAGGCACCAAGCACGTTCAACGAAGGGACATGTAAAATTCAAGAATGAAGGATTGAAATTAACGCTAGTCACTTTTATTCAAATGCGAATATCAATTAAAGCTTGAGAATTTTAGTAGACTGCATCCATGTAGCGACGGCCTAACGTCAGATCAAGACAATTGAGGAAGCACAATTGTACGGCGAGGAAGGCAAAGAAATACTGTAATAAAAAAAGGTTAGCTGGTAAGATGTTTGAGCGGAGAGCTGCGTCAAAATTATCTTCGGGTTGTTGGCTTATGATGATGATAATGAACTCTCCACTGGTTGGGATTATAATGTTCAACGACGAAAAAGAATTAACCATCAATATCCACCAATCAGACTCATCGACATATCATAGTGTAAAATGTTTTGAGGATCTTCTTGCAGTCATCAACGCACTTAAGGAAAAAAATTTCATGTCGCAGTTCAAATCTGTCACTAAAAGGATGGCACATTACAATACTCGTTCCTTTAATCCTTGCTGTGTAGATAATTTTCTAGACCCGTACACGATCGTAGGCCGTTGTGGACTCTAAAAAAAACGGCGATGGGTGGGTTAAGCAATCCATGTTGCTCGATTGGTGCTTCTAATGGGGACGGATATTCTTCCATAAATGATCATTTTATTTTTTGATTGAAGTAAGAAACAAGTCCGGTTGTTATAAGGCAATATAAGATCTATATATAATCATTTGCGGTCATTCTATCACTCAATTCTTCAAAAATACTGATTACTACAAAAAGTACATCATATATAAAGTTCCCAGGCGACTAAGCATTTATTAATTCCCTTCTCTCTGACTTTTTTACTTGACCCACATCATTAACACGGCATGTTCAATATCTGATGTTTGCAATGAGCGGGAAAATATAATTTTCATATCTGCGCATACTTGTGGCTGTTCGTAATAGGGTAGGTGTAAATGACGAGGTTTTTATTTTTCAGGATGTTCTATCCGTTATAGTGGACTAATTTTAATCGCGGAATAATGTTTTCGCTACGAATAAAAAGCAGTAGTGGAATGATATAATCAGTAAACATTTCTTTTTTCCCTCATTTCGTCCCCAAAATTTTGCTCCAAAAGCGCAAATGGATGATGCACAGAACCAGAGAGATCCCTTGTGCCGCTTTTGCCGAGGACAAAAAAACTGCCTGATGAGGAAGCCGAGGGGATAGTTTGAAACATCAATATTTTATCCCTTGGGTCCGCTGTGCGTGACAAGGAGTGCGGATGCTCGGAGAATAAAAGGGCCGAATCGGATTTGACGTGATCACCTGTCGCATATCCGGAGAGCCACCGCGGTGACTCTTCTGATCCCAAACAGAAGATCCTCTCCTGGTATCCATTCATGCCGAAAAAAACGACAAAATGACTGACCGAGAGATGTATTTTTTTTCGATGACAAATCTGGAATTAAACAGTGAGATCTCTCGCAAAATTTCATGCACCGGCCTGTGCTACCAGGAAACTGGAGACGTACGTTGGGTCTCATCGGGAATGCTGTCTTAATTGCCCATCGATCAACGCCACCGCGCCCGCTGCTGGACGGGTTAGACGGTTTCGGTAACGAGCCGGATATTCGACACGGCGACCAGCGACGACGCTCGTTAAATATTACCCGCTAACGTGGACGTATTTACTTGGAATCTCCGGCCGTGTTCTCGGTAAAGCCATTGCCGGCCATGTTTCCGCCCTCTCGTGGCATGATAAATACAAGCGCTTGCGGAAAGTTTCATGGGGATAGTGCAGCCGTAATCGGATCTGTGGGACTTACGTAATTACATCAATAGGTATTTGAATGAAACGTTTACTCTAGTCTATCTTTTTAGCATTCCATTTTCGTCTTCTTTTTTCTCCATTTATGTCATTGAGCGTATTACGTCCATCTATACTCAGTTTCTTACCTTTCTTTCGGAAAAAATATGAAGGTGGCTCATCGTATCATTGAGGAATATATGCGGTAACATTAATGGAAACGCATCAATTTAAAGTGTGTAACCTCAACGTTCTACTCCAGTTTTGATGATATCATTGGAAAGTTCAAAGCGTAACAATGGAATTAAAATATCATCTAATTAATAGCTAGACTAATGTCATATTTCTTAAATTTCGTACGTTTGCATGTGATTATCGTTGCTTCTTTTAATTAATGGTGGTTTCGAATTCAGTTTTTATTATTATATTTTAATTCCCAATTTTATTAAAGTTTAATTAATTGAAGAATCCTTATGCCTAGTTAAGCTATTAATTATTGAATTACTTCGTAGGTGTCTCAGAATAATAAAGGAAATTGTTCCGCTTTTTGACGCTTCGAAGTAAACATGACAAGAAGAAATTCGTGTTTCATATCAAGGTAAGAAGCATACCTTATGATTTTTTCCGGCCAAATGATCGAAATGCCAATAAAAATTTGAAGCTGAAATACATGGAAAGTAGATGGTAGCTTTATTAATTATACTATTATTGAAATTAATTTTTAATGTATGTAAAAACTAATCGCAAGAAAAATATGGGTTGTATATCATTCACAAACTAGTTGAGAATTTGATTACCAAGCCTTTTGGCTCAAAAATAAGTGTTTTAGGTTTTGTATAGATTTTTTTTCGAAATCAGCCTGTTGTTCGTCGAAACAATAAGTGGAGAGAAAGACAGCGTAACCTGGTAACTGGTAGAAATTTGGCGAAAGCTACCAGACAATCTGCTATGAAGTTATAATTATGTGAGGTTTTCTGGAGCAGATCTTAATATTAAATTGTATATTGCTCAGGGAAAGAATATCCCCTTACAAACCATTAAGTAGTCGCGCCGGGTCTATATGATCTGAGAGATTTTCTCGAATTAAAAAAACTTAAATTCAGTTAAATATTTTAGCAATTCGCTTCCCATTAACCTCATAAAGTACTTTTCATTCCATTTTTGTGTCCGGATATATCCATTATAGGTATATCATATATGGGCGTACCCAGCGAGGGGCAGAAGGTGGCAGCTGCCCCCCCTAGAAGCAAAAATCGCAAATGTCTTTAAGGAAAATAATATTTTTTTCAAGCATATAATTTTAGAAACTAATAAAGAGCTGTTAAAGTTTCCTTAAAATGTTGATTTCATTCACCTTTTCCATGCTTAAATCTTACCTACGACTTGAACAACCATGGCTTGCCCCCCCTCCCCTTAGTTTAGATCCTGGGTACGCCCTTGATATTATAATGTAGCGTTTTGACTCGACGCGAAATTTTGCGTCTTGCGTCTCTGCGACTTTTGGCGAGCGGTATATGCATAAATTATATATTCGAAGACGGTAATTACATATTATCTGTAAAATTGTATTATACGATGTAAATTCTAGGTTAATACGACCGATTGTGAGTCATTACGTAACTTTATTTCACGCGTGTACTTAAGGGTGAATACGAGGTTTTCATCTTTACCTTACCTCCAAAGCGTGAATCCGCTCGCCAACAGGTTTTTGTGGATAAGCTCACCTTCAGGCATCCCACCAACTTTTGGGGAGTAGCGCTTAATTACAAAGGCTTGCATTTAACTACTTTGGGTCACTGTGATACCATCACTTCTAAATTGTGTCTATTCTAACTACACAGAATGCACGGATATTGATCCATGTTGAAATGCCTGGAGGTCTAGCAATGAAAAAATTATGGTAAGAAAACGTTTAGGAATAGCCGCGGAGAATCCCGCAGTGAACTTTTACGTAGTCACACGCAATTACGCATTATTAGTGCATGTGAAAATTCCGCCAGAATGAAATCATGTTCTTCTGGTTGGACAAGAGGCAGGATCCTCCAAGTGTACGTACCAGTCTCTATCCCATCAAGTTACCTTCTGTGGGCTCATAAATTATGTTCACTCTAGGTTGGATGCCAGTAAGAAATAACTTAAAGGGACAAAGTAAAAATAATTCCACCACAATTTTATTGGTTAAATTCTGCATTGTTTTAGCCTGAACTTAAGCAGAAAAATGTAAGCATTATAATTACCGTCGTAATGAATAAGGTACCCGTTTTTTGAGATTGTAATCATTGAAAGAATCATCACCATTGAAAGAATTAGGGAGAACGACCTTTAATTGATTCCGCACCTGATGTCCGTGCATCGAATTGTAAGGAAAAGATAAAATTTGTGTACGATATGCTATGGAAATGCTACGGAATTATTCTTTTTAGCTAAAATAATTTACGGAGGCAGTCAGTGAACACAGTGCTTGTAAAGGCAAAGGTTACACATGGTCCCAGAGGCTTTGAAGGGCCCTATTGTGGGCTAGAGGTTTTTTTCCCATCTTTTACGGTGACTTGGTTCATAGCATGAGGTCTTAGAAAACTTCTTTTATCTTCAATTGAGTTAAAAGTTGAAAATTGAATTGTCTTGATAGGCAAGTTATACATGCATATGGTTTGACTTCTCTTTCTTGCTTGACTTGCCAACATTTCCGCGAACAGTATATACGTTAATCTTCGTCTAAATGTATGGACTGGAACTACATTTTTAATACCTTTTTCATTTTCGTTCGAATTCCATGTTTAATGTTCTTTAGCAGGTCTGGAGAGATGGTTCCTCATTCCCTCAAATATGTTTACTTTTGCCGACAATGTTTCGCTATACGTTGCAATCATTTTAGCTCTCCATTGCTTGTTTTGTTCAAAAAATTTTCCTATTTTACTTCTTGTGATTCTTCGTGCTTATTTTCTTTTACATTCAGTTCATTTTTATTCATTTTCCTCCAAACGATATTTTCCATCACCGACAGCTTGTGCTTTCAATTTTCCTGAATTTCCATGGGTTTCATCCACACAACAGTACGATCCAAATAATCATTTTGAGGAACTCTTCCATGGTTTTGTTGCTCTTGTGGTTGTTATCTTATAACTTTTCTTGTTTTTAAATGTTTATTTTTGCTTATGAAATTATTATAATGGTCTTGATAAGCGTTCAGAAAATCCGTAAAGAAATGGCAACCTAATATTAATACAGATTTTCATCTGTCATGCAGAGGTAGGTAAATATTTCGCCTAAAATCTAACCGGTAAGCACATGGGCTGCCTATTGTACACAGCGACGAGACAGTGAGACAGCGCCACAGGTGGTAGAGGGAAAAATCACTCGGCAGTTTCCAATTCGGCCTAAATCTCCGATCCGCTCTCCGGGAGGTCAAATATTAGCGCGCTGTCAACAAATGGCGTTCAAATTTGCATAGTCATGGATGTACACTCCAAATCTAAGTCTTACTACTTTCGAATGAGCTTTCATCTCAACAGAAGCCTTAACTATTCGATAGCGCTGAAACTCTGTGACGTTCAATGCCGCGGAAAGTACGAGGCTTTTCCGGCGTTACGCAAGGAATTAATGCTCTTTTGTGCATACCTACTACAGTTGTTAGTAAATTTCCGTATATATTGTGGATGAAAATAGTATTAGTTGCGAAGAAGAAGTTGAGAAGAATTTGTATGAAATATTCGACTTGTGTAATGATTCATAGGATTCCATTATTTCTTTTGACTTAACACAATTGACTCATTTTTAACCACCTACTAATGCTTCGCATATTATAGTCCAGCGGAAAGTCCCTGTAGGAAAATTAATACGCCTGACCAGGAGTCGAACCCAGATCTCCCGATTTTGCGACGGGTGTTTCACTGCTTTAACAACCATGGCATCTTCTTCATCTGCGAATTCGAGAGACCTGCATTCAAAACCCGGTCAGGGCAAGTGATGTTTTCTCTCTCGATTTTTTTTACATATTATATGCACTTTAGCTGGTTGAGCCATTCAATTATTTGAGCTGCACATATTAGGAAAACGGATAGAGCAGTAAAGACATCAGCAATAGAATTGCGTTAACAAAGGAGGCGTTCATGAACAGGAAGGAGCTGATGAGAGATCGTTATGTAAGAGTTTAAAGAAAAGGCTAGTGAAGAGTGTAGCTCTTAACGATGCGGAAACCTAGGCACTTAAGAAGGAGGACGAGAGAAGACTGGAGGCATTCGAGATGTGGGTGTAGCGAAGAATGGAGGAGGTGAAGTGGACGTAGAGGAGGAGGAACTGCGAAGTGCTGCACATGGTGGGTGAGGAGAGGCAGCTTTTAGAAGAGATACGGAGGAGACAGAAAATATGGATGGAGCGAAAACTTACCGCGAGGGGATGTTGAAAACAGTATTAGAGGGTAGAATTTTGGGTAAACGAGGGAGAGGAGGGAAGGGAATAGATTTTTAGATAGAATGAAAGGGGCCTTATTATGAATAGGGTAGTTTTCTATTATTTTTTATTGCCTAAATCGAAAGACTATTACTCGTGGAGTAAGTATTTCTCGCTTTTAAATTTTTAAATGACGATATCTATTTTTCACGATTAAATGAATGTTGAAAATATTCAAGCGCGCGAAAACGCGACGGCTAAGTATGAAGGTGGCAGAGTGCCCTGCTAGCTAGTAGCGCTTGGCTTAAATAAGGGTTATTAATACCTTATCAAACGAAGAAAACTTTCCGACCTAAGCCAGTTTTGATAGGTGATTATTAAGACATGCTTCCCTGAGCTCTGTGCCTCATGCATGCATTGGTAATCTCAGACGATGTATAACTCCTATATACTCGTATAGAAACTAGGTCCCTGTGACGTCACGTGGATTGGCATCGCATGGGCGCCAATCTGGCCTTTTTCAAATGAGGAAAAAATTGACCATCGCCATTCGTCTAAACCGGTATTTCTAAAACCAAATCATTTGTATATTATGAATACACTAATGGTGGGTAACGAATCGCAATCAATGCCTGTCGTTTTCTTCGATGAAGTAAACTACCCTATTGAAGAGGGAAGTGTTTGAAAGAATCGGAGGCTCCTAGAATGATTCCTAAGTACTCCATGAAAACCTAATTAATCGGTAGAATACTATAATAATAATGTGCTCTTATTGGCGACACCGTAAAGGTTTAACGCTGGAATTTCGTTATTGTACTCTGTCGCATTGATCAGAACGACTCCTCAGCGATTCTAGCGCTAGACTAAACCCCATTCTCAACGTGAATTTATGGCTAGTCGTCTGCCCCTGACCCTTATAGCACTACGGATGATCTAACGACGCATCAAAGATGACGACGTCGCGGAGGGCAAAGTGGCACAGGCGGGTGTCCGGTTTCACGTTAACTGCTCGGCTGGACGGGGGCACATGACCTCCGACGTTAAATGTACAAATTGGTCGGAAACGGAGATGACCCACGGCACACTGTCAATCAAACCTGAATCTGGTACTTGGGGAGGTGCACTCAATGTGATTAAGCATCGCACTCTAGGGAAGGCCATTGTTCTCCCTTCTTGCGATTGGTCGTGGAGTATGAATCCGTTTCAAATTCAAGCAGGCAGGCAGGAAGAATCACAAATGCTGTTACGCTTCAGTTCCCGGATAAAAGGCTGTCTCGTGCTTTTTTTAGTTGATTTTTTTGGTCGTTTTCTGATTGTTCTTTTGATTTAAGTCATGGCGTATCACATTTTATGGGTGTTTATTAGGGTTGGGATTTGGGAAGTGTTAAGGAAAATTTTATTGGTAATATTTTAACGGAGGCTCGTAGTTCTGGAGGTTAGTAAAGTGTTCGTTATGTGTATATGCAAATTATTTTTCAAATTTTGCAAGTGCACATTTTAATTATGTCAGGATGGATGTTACCAACAGATTTTTCTATTCTTGCTGCTCATAAACCAAGAGTTTGCGATGACTTCTCTGGTTATTTATTCTTGGTCATTGCTATTCTTTTCTTATGCGGCGTTACGGCAGCGTATAGCTAGGCATAGGGAGCTTCTAAGAAGCAGTCGCGTCCAACCCCGCATGATGTGGTAATGGAACCGCGGAGAAAAGTAGATGCCATTTCTATGGAAATTTTAAAATAAACTTCCTTTCTAATTACCGTCACTGTAAAGCACAGTTTCATTTCATTCCACTGCCGTGAAATGACAATGATTTTTTATCGCTTTGTTCCTGTAGAATATCATTTGAAAATTAATATGTTGCTGCTAACTCATATGGGTATATTTGTATGGACATAAGAACAATTTTAAATAGCCTACAAAGAGAATATGGATGTCTTTATGGAAAAATATTTCCTTTTCATGTATTTTTATGCTAAAATTCAATGAGTACTTTTTATATTACTTGTTCAAACAAATATATAAATATAATATTAGAACGGGCTACGCTACTTCGGACAATATTAACATGCTTGAAATTGGGGACTGCATGACCCCTGACCTAATGACGCTATGAGTTAATAGTAAATGCTGGCTTTAATTGATTGACGGCTCGTCGATAATGATCAACATCAACGGCTTTAGAGACAGCATCCAGTATACAATATCGTCACTAAGAGCCCATTAAATATTTTTATATATCTTATGTATTTTGCACAATAGTAATCAATATTTTCTACAATAAACCCAGCCTCATATCAGCTCATAAAAAAATGACCTGAGACATGAGCTAATCGATACGAGATGATGAGTTGAATCATTGGTTATTCCGCGAGAATGGGGCAATCCAACTGCAGGGATTCACTAACCAGCTATTAGCGTAACCAATTTATGATTTATATTTATCTGTAAGCATTGTTCTGCCATTAAGACATATTTAAAAAAATAAAAGCAAGAAGAGAAATTCGACGAGGATGGGCGATGGCCTTTGACAGCGAAATAATTCTCTCATTTACTCTTCTTTCATAACTTGGCGACAACTTTCTGAAAATCGGCGGCTATTTAAAAATCGCTATCATAGATAATAGCCGAATCTCACCATAAACGTGGATTGCCTTTTAGATAAAGCTCTAACTCTAGCAAAAGTAAGCCAATGCTCGCGAACAAGCGATCAGCTGATGAAATACCAGCCACATCATTCGGTTTTTCGTTGCCGACCATCGACAATGCTGTTACATTAAGTGCTACTGATTTTTACACATAAAAATTGCACGTGGAAGAAGGCCAACCCTGCCTCAGACCTCTTTATGTATTCGATTTTCGCAAAAAAAAAAACGTTAAACAAAGTCTTCCTTCTGGAATGGTGGAAGCTGTAAAATATTCTATGGGCACAATTCTATGAGATTCTCAGCCATTACGAGTATGGCCGAGCGGATTGGATTCACTCTAGAGAGGGAAGGAGAGATATATTACAAATGCATAGAAGAAGGGAAAAAAGTTCGACGAGGATGGGATTCGAACCCACGCGTGCAGAGCACATTGGATTAGCAATCCAACGCCTTAACCACTCGGCCACCTCGTCACACGATATAAGTTTAATCCTATCAGTAAATGTTTTGATTGCGATGGCCTTTGACAACCATTCATTCGCACTTGTTAACCCTTAACCTGTGACGTGCGGTTTGAGAGACTGCTGGAGAGGTAGCTCAAGACAAGGTATAAATAAAGGAAGGAGATAAATTCAATTGTTTTTAATTAGTTAGGCATCTTACTTTAACATGTAAGGCCTTATTTTGAAATATGGCGAGATATTGACACTTAAAAACGATAGTAATAACTACAAACTAGTAGTGTCTTTGACGCCAGTTTTTTGATCCTGTTTTAAATTACGTTTTTTTACCGAAAAATTTATTCGTTGTGGTAATGCACAAAATATAAAGTTAAGAATAGTTTAACAGATAAAGAAACATTAACTTAAGCAATAAAAATGCCTTCGCAACATTTTATGAGTATTTGATTTATTGCTGTCTCCCAGACTGCACGTCACTGGTAGTGTAACAAATATTTCAAGTCACTGGTTAAGGGTTAAAATATGGGGCAATTCCGGTAAGGATAATTTCGCCTTCACTGCGTCCGCAACATTCACAGACCCATCTGCATTCCCCGATAGAATAGCCCGTCGTTGAGGCACTGGAAGCTCGCCGGAATCGAACGCCGATCGCGCGCATGGAAGGCGGCCAAGATATCACTCAAGGTAGCGACATATTGTTGTGGGTTCGGCCAGCTGGGCCAGGTGATAAAGAGCCCCTTGGTCGGCGAGCAGCGGCCCTCAGCACATTGCCCCACTTCCCGCTGCGGGACGCTCACTCCGTGCAATAGGGGGCGTGCGCTCATGGCTAGAAAGGGTTGGGGAGGCAGTATCGCATTTGCCACCGCCCGCTACCGCCTCACCGATTTTAACCCTTGAAAAGGTACTGCTAAAACAGCGACAAAAAATCTTGAATCCGATAATCGCATAAGTATTAAAAGTTACATAACGCATACGCAAATTCACTTATTTATTTATTTATTTAATATAGTCCAAAAACAGCGCAAGACGAATTATAAAGGATTCTCAATAACAAAGAAAATAATTGATAAATATCGATCAAAACGTAAATAACAATTAAAAGATTAATATTCAAAAGTAATTATCAAATAATAAACATGGGATAGGAATATTCACAGGGTGATTCGAGGAGTAGCAGGAGAATGGAGATGGTGCAAGATGGTTTAGGGATGTGAAAAAGGATTAAAATTTGGAAACATTATGAATAGGAGTTAATGGAAGAAGGGAATCTGAGTAGAAAAGAACATTTAGACATAAAGGCGGGGGTTGATGCGTAGTTTTCCGCGGCGTTGTCTAGATGATGTTTCCATGTTCCTGGGTTTCACCGCGTGGATTTTTAAAGGAGGCTATCGAAATATTCAAGACACCGGAAAACATGAATAGAGAAGACGGCTACCCTCTCCACAGCTCGTGGAAGAGGGTCATACGAGATAAAATAAGGTGGACCAATCAGCATTCAGCATGAAAAATTGGCACCAAAAATGAACTATATTAGTCACCAAAAATTGAATCCCGACATGGACCTGAAGACGCCGGTTGGAATACCGGCGAAACTGTCGTCACAAAGAAAATCCACGGGGTGAAACCCAGGAACATGGAAACATCATAAAGGCGGGGGGTGAAAAAAGTATATAGGTCACTCAACCTCGTCGTGCGCGAAGGAACACGAAACCCGAAGCGGGAAAAGACAAAGGTTAGATGATCTGTATTTGCCATTCATAATATTTATCAAGAGTCTCCTGTCATTGAGGACACGGCGCGCCACGGCGATCAGCTGTAGTTGCAGCATCAAGAGAGGATTTATTCATACCGAGGAAAAGTTACGGAAAGGCGATAGCGGACATTAGAGAGGAAAAAAATGCTTGGTGATTTGAGGTCACCGACACTCGAGGTCGTATGCTCCACGACGTAAGTGATGGAGAAGAAGGGTGGAGAGAACCCGGCGTTGGCTTTCTTCTAATTTTAAGGGAAGGTGCCAAGGGGGACAATGGAATAATGTACCATACGACACACTGTGTGCTGTGCTTAATTTTCCCTCCACAAGGTGCTCAAGCAGGTATTGGGCATTCAATGAAAAATCCCAGCCACCACAGGGATGTGAACCGCGATCCAGTTGGTTGGAAGCCAACACTCTAGGCATCACACCCAAGCTATCCGCTTCCATATGTTATTCCACGTTGGAAAGTGGAAAAATCTTATGTGGTCGCTTTTTATCTTCTGAAAGCCAACGTTTCCACTCGATTGACGAAGGCTTTGTAAGTTTTTGTATGGATAGACGATAGCTCACCCCAGACTAAAACACGGGCGTGCGAATATCACACTTTGGGGGAAGAGCGGGCTGTTACTTTCCCCGGGCCACATCGCACATATAGAACATGTTTGGAGGTGCGCGAAGGCTACATCTGGGATTTAAACGGATAGCCTTCGATCAGCGGACGAGGGCACTATTAACAGTTCTACCGCGGCCCCGGAAATTGGTGATTGGAATAGTGTATAATATAAAAATCGCTTTTATAAGGTGGTAAAATAGCTTGCTTACTTACTTGAATAAAGTATGATCTTATTTACGGCTTTATACTAGAATTAGAAATTTTTCATGTCCTGTCAGTGTAATCATAGATTAAGTATATACTTACTCTATGGTGTAATTGAATGTCCCCTGCACGAATATTAAAAAGGAGGATCGTCAAGTGACCTATATGTACTGTCACCCACCCCCCATTTAAATGGGTTTAGGAAAGTCGCCACTCTTGTCGCTGACGGCCAAAGTGATCCGAGTTTCACGGAGAATAAGGTATAATTAGAGTTGTTTGCAGAAATTTATATTCGTCATGATGTGATTTACCAAATGTGTAACTTTTCAATGCTATTTCTCGCAATTACAATCATTATGCCGTAAAATATCGAAAAAAAGTGACCAAAGCGGACACAGAAATCAAGCTTACATGAGATGAAACGGGGCCTCCTCTATGTACTCTTCGTGGTCCCCAGCATTTTTATTCGATTTTTTGTGGAGGGGACGTTGTCCCCAGGGAAAAACAAACGAGATTTTCGTCTTCGCCACGTGCGACCAATATCGAAATTGCAAAATCCAAGTTAAGTCCTAATGGCTGACAACGAGGTTAGCGTTTGCTTTCGAGCTTTTCGTGTCAATTGGACATTTAAATCTATGAAATTCAATACTCACGAAGGAGACGTGGTAGATTTTAAAACAATATAATTATTTTTATTTTATTCACTGATCTCTTGCTCACGAGCATTGGCTTACTTTTGCTAGAGTTTAGGTGACATCAAGGAAAAGGGGCTACATCATGATGAGGAGAAGAATATTCTCAATCGTAAAAAATTACGAGCTAAGTTCCCTACAGCTATCATGGGTTTCCAAGGCTTTGGAAGGGAGATAGTCGAGCAGCCGTTGAAGCGGCGCGAGCTACCACAAGCGACACTTAATCTTTCCAAGCAAGCCCATAAAAAGTGGAGAGTATCATGGGGTTCAAACTCCCCGTATTATTTTGAGGACATAATCTTGCATATGTGCACTTGAACCCTTAGCTGAAATGCGTTACCCCTTCAAACCCTCCCACACCAAAACACTTTTGCCTGCTACGACCTTGAGCGGAGAAAAGTATCTGATATTTCACAGAAAGTACTTTTCTGTAAGTACATAATGTATTCATATCTGACTCACCGTTAAAATATTTTTAAATTTATCGCTCTATCGTAAACTTACATCCTGAAAATCAATGTGACCCATTATTCCAGTTGTGCTTAGTGAATTTTTTACAATAGAGGGTTGGAGCAAGGATAGGGTTGGTGGAAGGGGAGTTGTGGTGTCAATCACATGCATGATCTATGGAGTGATTTACCTGACTGTTGGAATATACCACGTTTTAGTATAGGTCGTGATCGGTCACTTGGCGCCGTTGAGAACGAGGAATGAATGAAAGCATGATCTCGCTGTCAAAGGCCATCGCGACCATAACCTTTATTAATAAGATGAAGTCATTATAACATGACGAGGTGGCCGAGTGGTTAAGGCGTTGGACTGCTAATCCAATGTGCTCTGCACGCGTGGGTTCGAATCCCATCCTCGTCGAACTTCTTTTGTAGCTTCATTTTTTTGGAACCTGTCACCTTAAAAAAATCAAGAAGTTGATTATGCTCATACCTGGGTATTGAATCCCTGCAGTTTGATTGCACCATTCTCTCAGGATAAAAAGTGATTCCTCTCATCTCATTTCGATTAGCATATGTCATAGGACATTCCTTAATCAGTTCAATTGAAGGTGCTATGAGGCTGGGTTGCATATTCTAATGCTACTTGCTATTTTTTTCAAATTACATTAGATATTTATGAATATTCAATGGACTCTTAATATCCATATTTTGTATAGGATACTGTCTTAAAAGCCGTTAATATTGATCAATGTTGACGTGCGGTCAAGCCTTCATTTGCTAATAACTCAGAAATGAGTAACGGTCAGGTGTCATGCAGGCCGCGGTTAGAAAGATAAATAGGGTGGTTTCCTATTATTTTTTTACTGCCTTAATCAAAAGATTATTACTCCTGGAGTACGCATTTCACACTTTCAGATTTTTAAATGACGATATCTATTTTTCGCGATTAGTTGAAAAATGCAAATTTTCAAGCGCGCGAAAACGCGACGGATAGTATAAATGCTGGGAAAATCTCGTTTGACGTCATTCTGGACCCCGCTTTCGCCGTGCGAGGTGACCTTGGGGCTAGGATATTATGCGCCGCCGCGATGCTGGCTGCTAGCAGGTAGCGCTTGCCTTAAATAAGAATTATTAATACCTTATCAAGCGAAGGAAACTTTCCGACCATAGGCAGTTTTAATAGGTGATTATTAAGAATTTTTCCCTAAACTCTGTGCCTCATGCATGCATTGGTAACCTCAGACGATGTATAACTCCTATCTTCTCCTATAGAAACTAGGTCCCTGTGACGTCACGTGGAGTGGCATCGCATGGGCGCCAATCTGGCCTTTTTCAAATGAGGAAAAAATTGACCATTGCCATTCGTCCAAACCGGTATTTCTAAAACCAAATACTTTGTATATTATGAATACACTAATGGTGGATTACGAGTCGCAAACAAAGCCTTTTGTTTTCTTTGATGGAGGAAACTACCCTATTGCAAAGAGGTGCATATTTGGTACAAGTTTGGGGTATTTTTAGGTTGCTCAGATATATGAGAAGACGAAGATCTATACTTTTTCGCTGGAGTCATGCGTATCTCTCGGAGTCTATCTATTCTTCCGGAAATGAAGGTACTAACTTTGTTCCTTAATATTATTCCATCTCTGTCGCACAAAGAAGTAGGCGATGGATCGAGGAACGGGTCTCTTTATTTTTCCAACTTAAATGCAAAACACAATGGTTGAAAGTTGCTGAACGAGCCCATTAGTTGAATTTCATGGACTGCAATCATTGAAGGAGCTTATTGCGCTGTGCTCTTAGTAATACCGCTTTATTTATTTTTCACACTCAATAGAGTTTAGTTTGAATCCAAATCAAGGAGACTTATTTTTTCCCGTAGATATTTTTTTTCACTTTTATGCAATTGCAGGTGACGTCGTTTCGGCTAATTGGAAATTAATTTGCCGTGGTTTATGACATGCCTTTTCATGCAGCCAACAGCTCTCAGAGATTAGTTTCTAGCGTCTTACTCGTGGCTGCGTCGCCTTGTGGCTATGTTGTATCGAGGATACATAAGAAAAATCCTATTCAGAAGCATGTTATCTTCAGTGATCAACACCTGCTTTCTTCCGAAGCTTGCTCGGCAATTATCAGTGAAATTGAGTTTTGGAAAAATTGCAGGTTTACTTGCATTAAGCAGCAATTTACTTGCAATAGAGTAAGAAAAAAATGTATCGACAATGCTGTTAAATTAACTGCTACTGATTTATACCCATAAAAATTACACGTGGAAGAAGGCTAACCCTGCCTCAAACCTCTTTATGTATTCTGATTCTGTGATTCTCGCAACAACAAAAAACGTTAAACAAAGTCTTCCTTCTGGAACGGTGGAAGCTGTGAAATATGGCACAATTCTATGAGATCCTCAGCCATTACGAGTATGGCCGAGCGGATGGGATTCACTCAAGAGAGGGAAAAAGAGATATTTTACAAATGCGTAGAAGAAGGGAAAAAAGTTCGACGAGGATGGGATTCGAACCCACGCGTGCAGAGCACATTGGATTAGCAGTCCAACGCCTTAACCACTCGGCCACCTCGTCTGTTGTTAAAGATTGTGTTCTTTACTGTAACCGTAGTTGTCCACGGTTATTCTTGAAGGCCAATTATAACGTGATAGTTCTACTAGATACTCTCCGTCAAGTCTTATGAAATAACTATCGGTTAAGAAAGCAAAGAATCTATTATTACAACAAGGTTGGAAATTTTCCAGCATCATATTTGATGTTAAAAACTTTTTTTGTTATGCTACTTATACAGTTGTCGTAAATGTCCACGTCTTGCAGATTCGCAGAATAGGGGTAGGGAAATGTGCGATAAGGGAAAAGGGGGAGGGGAAAAGCGAACAAATGGAGGGCAGGATGCCCATTATTAAGTAACTGTTAAGTAATATGTTACCCGGCGCTTATCGCGATGGCCTTTGGCAGCTCAATCTCTCCCTCTACATTCTCCAAGAATCCACATTTGATCAGTTTCCGTCTCATTCTACGTGAAAGTGCCCTAGCTGCATAGTTCGGTATCTTCTTTGGTAAAATATAAAAGAGAAATGGTAATGTCCACATTTGGATTTATTATGCCGCCACTGGCCAAGGTTTCGACACTCAACTACAGCGTAAAAATATAATTTTCAAGGTGTCTGGATCATGGATATATCACTTTTCCACCGTCAAGCCTGAAACGATTTCATATTTTCTTTGGTATTTTCTTGGCGATTTTCGGGCCTTAGAATATACTCTGTTATATCAGCATCATATTTGATGATTAAAAACACTTTTTTGTTATGCTACATATACAGTAGTCGAAAGTGTCCACGTCTTGCAGGTTCGCAGAATAGGGGTAGGGAAATGTATGATAAGGGAAAAGGGGGAGGGGAAAAGTGAACAACTTAGAATCTTTACTCTTAGAATTTTTACTTTTTATGCGGGCATCAGTTGACACAAAACAAAATTTTTATTCTAAAACATTTCCTTAATCACATCCCCTTTCGCTATTGGTAGGTTTTACGGCATTTGACAGGGGCATCATAATGATACGACCCAGGCCAGCATCAGATAGCCACAATTCGGAGAGCCATGGATATGGACTTCAGACTAATGTGTTTGAGAGAGAATGGCCATTGATGGATTTGCAGATCAACATTCGGAGTGCAAAATTGAGAGGTGGACGGGAGGCGTGAGCTTTCAGATTCATCCATCTTTGTAGATGATGCATTGGTGCTATTGATAGGTGGCTCGATGAGTGATTTGCGAAATGGACATTTTATGGCTGGAGCCTGGGCTACGAAGGAGACGAGGGTGAAGGAAGCTTTATTAGCAGTGGCCAAAAAACATGATATCGCCACCATAGTCAACGCAGGTGTCTCAAGCTAGGGGAGTTCGTGGAACTGTGTTTAGGATATAAGACCGGGTGTTGCAAACAATCGTATGGAACTCAGTGGCGGATACAGAAAAAACTCAAGGGGGGGGCGCAACATATCTTGAGTTGTCTTTACTTTTATCGTAATAAAAGATGATCAAGTCCCAGGCAAATTATATGAAAATTTAAAGTGATTATAAACATGTAAAATACAATGCCATCTTATATATGCCATCTCATGATATAAAAAAGTTACAATTGTGGTTTTGCAATGTTCAGCAATACAAGCGGACCCGCAAGGGGGGGGCGCGCGCCCCCTGCGCCCCCCATCTGTATCCGCCACTGATGGAACTTTATATGATCGCAAGGACCGAAAAAAAGTGCGAGAAAGGTGGGATTTTGTGCTCACGCGTGCAGAAAATATTGGATCAGTAGTCCAACCCCTTTCCTCCTTGTGAGAAAATGAATTTCTGCCATCAATTAATATTTTCTTCTATGCAAAACACTATGGCCTTGATTACTATGAGATATTTACTCTTAGTTCTCTGCTATTTAAATTTTCGTGAGCCAAGATAAATATTAGTTTAGTAATATATGAGTAATTTATTAAGGCATCAACCATTCAGTGCATAATTTATTTAAGCAGCTCTTTACCGAAAAAGGAGTATGCTAAACTTACCCGCATGAGAGGAGGTGGTGAGATTTCTTGATGGGAAATATCCCCGCCGGGAAACATGGTCCCTCCGATTTTCGGGTTCCGCAGTTATTTAGTCCGCAGTTAGTCAGTAGTGCGGGTAAGCATAGATAACTACGAAATACAGTTTGAAGTATTCCCATGACTACTTTGCATCTAAAAGAAGATGGACGAAAGATGACCGTTGAAAACATGGCAACCGGGAAGGTGAATGTTCCAACAAGGTTATAGTTAAGATTTGTCTACCCGTGATGATAAGAAGAGAAAACTCCCGGCTCATAGTGTTCCATATGTAGCACATATAAATACATACTTACCGTAGAAATTCTCCCTCTTCGAACTGTCCTACCATTACCCGCTTCTCCTATAGTAAAAATTATGAGTGGGTGAAAAAATGGAAGCAAGCCCATAAAAAGTGCAGAGTATCATGGGGTTCAAGCTCCCCGAATTATTTGGAGGACATAATCTTGCATCTGTGCTCTTCGGCCAAATGAACCCTTAGCTGAAATGCGTCACCACTTCAAACCTTCCCAGGCCAAAAACACTTTTGCCTGCTACGACCTTGAGTGGAGAAATGTATCTGATATTTCACAGAAAGTACTTTTCTGTAAGTACATAATGTATTCACTATGGTCAACAAATCTGACTCGCAATTAAAATATTTTTTAAATATATCGCTCTATCGTAAACTTACATCCTGAAAATCAATGTGACCCATTATTCCAAATGTGCTTAGAGTATTTTTTTACAATAGGAGGATGGAGCAAAGATAGGATAGGTGGAATGGGAATTGTGGTGTCAATCACATGCATGATTTATGGAGTGACTTACCTGACTGTTGGAATATACCACCTTTTAGTATAGGTCGTGATCAGCCACTTGACGTCAAGTCAGGCCGTAGAGAACGAGGATTGAATGAGAGCATTATCTCGGTGTCAACAGCCGTCGCGGTCATAAGATTTCTTAGTAGGATAAAAAGGTTATAACATGACGAGGTGGCCGAGTGGTTAAGGCGTTGGACTGCTAATCCAATGTGCTCTGCACGCGTGGGTTCGAATCCCATCCTCGTCGAAGTTTTTTACCTTCCTCTATGCATTTGTGGTACTCTCTAATACATATATCTCTCCTTCCCTCTCTTGAGTGAATCCAATCCGCTCGGCCATACTCGCAATGGCTGAGAATCTCATAGAATCGTGACATATATCACAGCTTCCACCATGTCAGAAGGAAGATTTTATTTACCTTTTTGCGAGCACCGCGTACGAATAGATTGCATACAGAGGTCTGAGGCAGGGTTGGCCTTCTTCTACGTGCAACTTTTGATGTGTGAAAATCAGTAGCAGTTAATGAAACAGCATTGTTGATGGTCACGTGGAGTGGCATCGCATGGGCGCCAATCTGTCCTTTTTCAAATGAGGTTAAAATTGACCATTAACATTCGTCTGAACTGGGATTTCTAAAACCAAATAATTTGTATATTATGAATTCACTGATGGTGGGTAACGAATCGCAAATAATGCCTTTCGTTTTCTTTGATGAAGGAAACTACCCCATTAGAGCTCTTTGTATTGATGTTTTTAAGTCCTTGTTGACATATAAGGGTTGAACACTGTTCAATGAACAAGGAACGCGGTGTGGTCATCGCCTCGTCTCCTCTCACCTTAACCTTTGCAGTGAAGTTTTCTCGGGTTTCGCACCGGGTCAGGGGCCGTATTCTGTAACTCCAAACCGATCGGTGCGGCACCGATTCGTCGGGTGCGACGTCACACCGACTCCCGGTAAGAAGTCGTGCGATTCTGTACGAACCCGATCGGTGCGGCACCGACGTGAGGGCGAGAGATCGTCGGTAGCCGTACCGACAGCAAAAAGGTGTCGGTACGGCCACCGACTAGTGGGTTTCATCAACTCCCCGGTGCGCATTGTACGTTTTATTTTGTTTTTATCTCACCACCGAGTAAATAATGAGGTTTGCTGCAATGTTATCTTTTTCTGCCCCTTCGAATAGGCCACTATAATTCACTGTGTCATCATCTATATTGATTACCTTGACATAAATATAAGATATTGGTTAATAAACATGAGGTTTGCCACTATATAATGACTTTCTCTCATTTATGTTACCACTTTCACTCGCTTGTAATAGGATTTATTTCACTCTATCATCATTTATTTGCTCCTTTGACATTAGAAAGATATTTTTGATTAAATATGAGTTTTGCCGCAATGTTATCACTTTATCTCACTCTGAATAGGCAACTATTATTTCTTTCAATCATCATTATTGGCGTTCCTCTCGGCATAGAAATAAGATCTTTTTATTTATGTATGAAGTTTGCCACAACGGTATCAGTTTCTTTCATCTGTAATAGGCAACTATATTTCATTTTATCGTCTGCCATTGACTCCCTTGACGATAAAAGAAGATATTTGTTAATAAGTATGAGGTTTGCCGCAATATTATCATTTTCTCTCACTTGGAATGCGCAACTTAAACATATGTATTTCACCCAATCACAATTTCTTTACTTCCTCGTCATTACACTTCTTTTAATTACACCCAGTTCCATATTTTTATAACAATTTCCTAACTTGTTCCTCTAATATGACATTTACATTTGCTTTTGAATCCTACGTTCACGTTCCTTGGTATGTTATTTTCGTCTGCTACGGTGCCAATGGCATAACCTTCCGTTGATAACATTTAGACGGAACTTACTTAATGACAACTATATTACCAAATCATGAATAAATAGCAATATACGGAACCAATATTTAAAAAAAGAAACTACGATCTCAAGGATAGTTTCAATAATTCATTCCAGCAACAACAATATCCATCACATACAAACTTTATTGCGATGTTGTAATATTGTTTCCTTCGATTCTGTAGGTACAGCATTACTGCCACACATTATATAAGCATTGTTAACAACTTATCCAATATCGTTTATCTTAATCTAGCAATAAGTCATAATTTCCGCAAATAAAAAGATTGAGAATGACGACAACAAACTGTGCCAATGAGTCTTCACTTGTTTTTACCCTTCTTTCATTGGTGGAGACACGTGAAACTTCGGATATATTCGGATTTTCCCTGTTTGGGAAGGAGAGGGAACCGTACCGACTGGTTTGATACCGACGACCATACTGAATCGCTGAATTAGCCGTCGTCGGTATGGAAACCGTCGTCGGTACGGAATGATGTGCTGTCGGTGGGCTGGGAAGGGAAACCGACCGGTGCGGTACCGACGAAATACAGAATACGGCCCCAGGTCCTCCATTCCTCCTTCCAGCTTCCAATAAGGAGAAATAGAGGACCTGACCCGGTGCGAAACCCGAGAAAACTTCACTGCAATTGTTCGCCGGGAAAAAACCAAAAATTATATTACCTTAACCTTTCTCTCCCGCAGGTACTTGGGCGTGGTGGGGGTGACACCGCTGCACCACGCGCACCAAGCGGCCCAGCCGTACGGGCCGCAGCTGCAGGCGCACCCGGCCGCCGCACCCGACGACGGCGTTGTCGGGCGCACGGAGCCGCCGCCCGGCGCGCTGCTCAACCCATTGCAGGAGCGGGAGGAATGGGAGGCGCGGGCGGTGTGCAGTTCGCTGCCCGGCCTCGTGGCGCAGCAGATTGAGGTGTGCCTCAAGCACCCGGACACGATCCGCTCCGTGTCGGACGGCGCGCGGCGCGGCATCCAGGAGTGCCAGTACCAGTTCCGGAACGAGCGCTGGAACTGTACGACACGCAACGATGAGCAGAGCGTCTTCGGATACATCCTAGAGAGGGGTGAGTGGCAGCAAGTTCCCGCTTACTTAGGCCCAGCGCACACGGTGTGACTGTTTTACAACTACCGTCGCAAAACAGTTTGCAACTGATACAAAACTTCTGTCCGCACACGGGTGTACTGGCAAAGGGCTTGTTGTGAATCAGTTGCGTCTATTGAGCAATCAGTGGAGCGTTATAATTTAGTGCAGTACGTGTTGTTTAAAGGCCTTGGCTTTGCCGTGTTCGCTTACTATGTCAGACTCAGACGAAGAAGACGCTATTAACTATTATCAATGCCGAAGACGGCGAAGGGTACAAAGACCAACGTCACATCTTTCCTTGAATATCCTGGCAGTTAGTATTTGTTCAGAACTTCATGCTTCTCCACTTTATCCAATGAGCTTCATGTTGAGTTCTTGATAATTCATTTTGAGATCGACACTATACAGCCGTCAAAATACCACCAAAACACCTCGTGGTCTCGTGCAACTGAAGTCTGCAACGCAACTGCAACCGCGGGCCCACGGTTGTATGTGACTGGTTTCAGACTGGTTTGAGATCGTCAAAAACCAGTCGCGCCGTGTGCGCCTCCACACTCCAATACATTGTCGAGGTCACAAAACAGTTGCAAGCGCAACTGGTTTGCAACGGTAGTTGTAAAACAGTCTCACCGTGTGCGCTGGGCCTTATGCCTCTTATGCCCAGCGCACACGGTGCGACTATTTCGTGATGACAGTTGGTAACCAGTTGCGTCCGCTACAAGTTTCCAACTGAAACAAAACTTCTGTCCGCACACGGGTATACTGAACAAGTGCTGGTTATAAATCATTTGCGTCTATTGTGCAATCAGTGAAATGCTTATTAAGTGCGATGTTGTTTTTTAGGCCTTGGCTTAGCCGTGTGCTCTTACTATATCAGACTCAGACGAAGAAGACGTTATTAGCTATTTACAATACCGACAGCGATAGATAGTTTGTAGTTGCACAGAACTTCTACCTTCTCCATTGCTTCATCAAGCTTCATATTACGTTCTTGATAACTCATGTTGATAGAAACTTTACGGCCGTCAAAACACCGGTAAAAAAAACTACTTACGTGGTCCCGTGCGACTGATGTCTGCAACGTAACTGCAACCGCGGGCTCACGGTTGTATGCGACTGATTTCCGATTGGTTTGAGATCGTATAAAACCAGTCGCATCGTAAGCGCCTCCCAACTCCAATGCATTGTCGAGGTCACAGAATAGTTGTGCGGTCAACTGGTTTGCAACTATGGTTGCAGAACAGTCGCGCCGTGTGCGCTGGGCCTTATGGGAGTATGGATGGCTTCTCAGCTCGGCGTTGCGTTGACGCGTCGAAAGCTGCCATTAAATCGGCTATTTTTTCCCTTCACAGCCAAAAATATTGCAATGAAGGATTTTCAAATTGGCCCCTAAATGGGTTTTCACCTGCCGCTCATGTAAATGGGGTTACATAACTCGGTTTGATTGTTAACGAGTTCAGTTTGTGGATATTCATCGATAGTAATGATAACAGCTGTAGTAATCTTCCCCAAAGTCGTTAGAACATTAATAGCTTTGCTTGGTTTCGCCTTGGTTAGTGGGCCGTCTTCGCTTGTATAGCGTTGAAGTGTTTTTCCCCATCCCATTCCTTCCGCTCCTATCCTACCCCAGGGGCGTCGACGGGCTCCCATCGCGGCGGCGCCTCTTTTCCTTTTTCCTTCATCTCCAGCCCCTCCCCAGATGATTGGGCGTATAAGCCACGGGCTTGGTTCCCGGCCCCGGTGTGTTGTATCCCTGAAGGGTTCACCTTGAACCCTCATACTCTCTGTAGTAATCTTCCATCTGCGGAAAATCGTAGAAATGTCCTTCCTCATTGGATTTTTTTTCCTTTCTGTAGAAACATTAAATTATGGTTTCGCTAGTTGTAGGACCCGCCCGCCTCTGTGACGGTTAGGGGTTCCTCTTCCCTTCCAACCCTATCCTATCCTAGGAGGCGTCACGTCGTCGGGCTCCTATCGCGGCGGTGCCTCCCTCCTTTTTCCTACCTTGTCCTCCCTCTTCTGCGGTGCAGGGGTGATAAGCTTACAGCTCCAGACTTCGGCCCGGAGGTGTAACCTCGCGAGCCCACCCTAGGGTTTCGTATCCGCTGTAGTAATCTTCCACACTTTTTAATTTGCTTCACCGGTTTCAATGTTTTTACATAATTATTAAGTTCCGTCTCTATTAATTTATATATTTCTTATGCTGCCATATATCAAAGTCAAATAAAAAAAATCAAAGTCAAAGTCTCTTGGTAATAACGTGTTAATATTGAAAGCGGTTTAGCAAAATAAAAAGTGTGGAAAATTACTACTGATGTTTGTACCGTTACATATAAAACTCGCGTTCGCGTCGCTGACGTGCAAAGTGATCCGAATTTCACGGATAAAAAAGCTATAATTAAGGCTGTTGACCAAAATTCATTTACAAGATGATGTGATCTATCAAAGTCATAACTTTTCAATGTAATTCCTGTCGATTGCACGTACTATATATTTATTTATATGCTTTTAATCCATAAGCAGTACATAAGACCTTTTACATCGAATTTGTGAACAAATGGTTAAATAATAAAGTGTAACAAGAAACAGCAACAACAACAAAACAATACGAATGAAATGAACTCGGATATTGCTAATACTTTACTTGTATGAACGCATCATCCGCTCATTGGTAATTTAGGAATGGCGGAGAAAGAAGGAGGGATTTAAAGAGGAAGTTTCCTGATGGCGGTTTTAAATGATGAAATTGGTGATGCTATATCAACAGAAGGGGCTTTGATGGAATATTAGGTGGGAGGTAGCGGGTAGGTAAGGGATCTCTGAGTCATAGATTTGCGGTGGAGAGGTAGATGGAAAAAGGATGAGTTCCGTGTTTTACGGCAAGGGACACGGAGGGAGGACATTGAGAGAATGTCGTTAGACCTGAAGTGGCTTTTCATGATTCGGTGGAAAAACCTATGTAGCAAAGTATAACCAGTATAGCAAAATATTTGAAAAAAAAGCTGATCACTAAATACTCTACGCCGCGCTGCGGTCATTTTAAAATTTCATTTAAAACAGCGATCGAAAAGGCAACAGAAATCAACCACGTATTGTATGGGATGGGAATTCCTCCCAAAGGCATACCCAGGATCAAATAAATGAAGGGGGGCAAGTCACGGTAGTTCCAGTTGTAACATTTAGGCCTTGAAAAGGCGAATGAATCCAACGTTTTAAGAAAAAAATGACAGCGCTTTTTTAGGTTTAAAAATTATTTGCTTGACAAAAATATTTGAGCTACATGTCTTATACTAATATCATTTTTCGTGGGTTTAAAGAAAATTTGTGGAAAACTTTCGTTTCAATCTAGTCCTGATTTTCCTTAGGACTTTTGCGAATTTTGCATCTAGGGGGGGCAGATGCCTCCTACTGTCCCTCGCTGGGTACGCCCATGCCTCACCTATGTAGTCCCTTGTCCACACCTCTGCGTAACGGAAACAAATGAAAGGGAAGATGCGTCGGCCTCTAAAATCCGCCCGGGAATATGCTTATGATTTCAGACCACTTGTGCAATGTATGTGTTGTTTTGTGAATTTTCGCCCGAAGTGTATTTCTTAAATCATACTCCTTAACCATTAATTGTATTAGCAATATATAAATAGCAATGATATAATCGTCAATAATTTAGATAATAATTACATCTAATTGCATATTACCCTGCTGTGCATCTACAGAGGTGTTTGGCAGTGGGTGACCCATCACTGACATATACATTAAAATGACCTTTCAGTTTTATTTCTTTACTTGGAATGTGCGATAAATGAGGTACAGATTACACTCAGTGAACAAGAGGAACGTGTAAACTTATGGGGGACATTTTTATAAACTCCGATGTTCCATCTGCTCGGCCTAGTCATGATATTTACCTAGCTTCAACTAAGATGATCCTGTGGGCACATTTATGAATTAAATATCGGTATTCAAACAACCGTTATCACCAGAAACAAGCTCCCACAGTGTATTTAGCTTCTGATACTGACGAATGACATATTTCATGGTAATTCTCCGCCGTGATTTTAAGCTGCTATTGGGCTAATATTTGCCTTATTCATAGGAAATAGTGGAAATATCGATGCTTACGGCTTTGTAGACTACCTTTTGAGCTACTTCAGCATATTTGTACAGCAAATCCTCCAATATACCCACTCGAATTCGAAATCCCTGGCGTATGGCCGCCTTTACGCAGAGAAAATTTAATTAAGATTTTCTGCGAAAATGCTACGAACAATTGACATGACATAAATTCCCGAAAACGTGCTCAGATTGGCTAGCTAACCGCAGCGTCAACACCACGTGGAATTGTGAAGGCCCGAGCCAGACGTAAGACCGATGACGTTACCAGAATGCCGAAAGAAATTGCTGGTTGTTATAAAGCGAAGAAAATAAGTGTACATACTATTCATGGCATTTCCATGTAGTCTATATCGCAATCGTGTTGAAAAAATTGGTTTTACTGAACTCGGAAATTTCGTTATTCGCAAGAATTTGGTGCCTCTATTTATTAGTTATCAGGTACAATTGTTTTCTTGAAAATTTTGAATTTTTACCGTTCTCCCGCGCCTTATACTAATATCCTTTTTATTTGGTTTGAAGAACGCTTCTTCAAAACTTTATAGCATTTGCTTTTTTTGTTTTTTTTTCAATTAACTATGAGTGCTTCAAAATTAGAAAATTTCTGAAACACGTCTAATAGCTTGGCTTTGTCTAGATCCCTTGCTTGCAACTAGATGTGACGGATATTAAAATTATTAAATTTCGATTTTTATTTATTTTTATTCATTATCATGGATTCTTTTTAATAATTAATTAACATATGAGCACGAAATGAGAATAGGCGAGTTTATTACACAGTCACTTTTGAAAACAATTTTCGTTCAAAACGATTAAATTACGTGCAGAACTCTATTGCGCTGCGAAATTTCCGTGAAATATGAAACTATGACGTTGTGAAATATACCTTTTCTAGTGACTCAAAGAAATTTTCTTTGATCACACCACGGAGTGCAAGATTTTTAGTTACCCAATTTACGTCTTTCATTGTTTACTATTTCTCTCATAGCTTTAGGCCCTAATATTTTATCTCATGCTCATAATAAACTCATATTGAATGCGTGAAATCATTATGTTGACAATTTTGGCTTGATTCATGAGGTGACACCCTCGAATGGGTTCCTAGACACTCGTGATATTAAAAACTTTTAGTAGTTGAACTTTCTGTGGAAACACCGAAAATTTCACGGTAATATACGAAGAAAGAGGGCCAGTAAATTCGTGCGTGTAACGTGTTGAAATTGGGGAAATATGGGCATCCTGTTGAACACCTTGGAACATATTTTTGCGAGACTCATGAAAAGAAGCTTATGTCCTCTAAAGAAACTCTGTTTTTGGGAGGCTGGGGGCCACTGAACCTTACCAAATTTTGAAAGTATATCCATTCTTCATGTGCCACTTTGTTTTTTGCGTCCGTAACTTAAGCAGTGACTCAAGGTGCTACAATTCAGTGTCGTCGTTATTCTTCTAGCTCTGTAATTTCCGTTGGTTCATAGAAAGAAATAGTGGTGTTCTTGCAAGTCATTTGCGATTGATGAAGTAATTCGAAGCTCTCCGTGCAAAATGTAGCCCGATTCATGTAATGTATATAAAAATTGAATTTTGGCTATCGGCTGACCTCTCGGTGACCCTAAGGAGGTTCGTAGAAATCTAGTAACCAACATATACATCACTCCTTTGCTGCAGTTACAAAAGTAGTGGAGAGAAGTTTCAAAGGTTTCTCTGCCAGTCATTTTATGATTTCATGAGAGGGTATTTGACATATGTCGTTGGGGAGAAATCTATAAGAGAGAAGATTCGAGGTAGGGAAAGTATAACCTTTGCAATAAATTTGTCTATCTTGCCTTAATTTAACTTCATTAGTAATTTAGGGAAGGAGCTATTAAATGGATGGAATTGATCGAAAAACCGAAAAAATGGAAAAATGGGTACTTATATTTTGTGTTGCAACAGAGGCAAAAAATATAAAAGTGTGATTCTAAAATCAATTTTTTCTACAGCAACGCTGTAGATTGAAGCGAGAAGAATAGTCATATATTTACTTCATCTTCATACATATCCATTAGGGCGGATCGGAAAAATCAATTTTTTTCTAATCCATCTGGCGCAACGCAAAAAAAGTTGTGGGACCGATCAAAAATAAGGCCTGAAAATTTTGAGACCTCTACGTGAACCCCTGACCCTCGCTCAAATGCAATTTAGGGGGGAGGGTCACAATTCAAAAAATGTAATATTTTATGGTCATTTCCTATATATTTTGACGAGTTACTGGACTTCAGGACAAAAATTTCGTGCAATTTGACGTATCTGCCACCGTTTAGCCACAAAATGCCTAATTTGAGTCCGCGTCCGCGAAGAAAATATTCCAACGCCCACGCAGCATAGCAAATACAAGAGCGGCAGGCCGATCCCGTCCCCTCCCCGCTCGCTTCTCCCCCTCCCACGCCTCCAATACAGCAAAATTCATCCCGCGTGCGCTGCTAGGAGGGCGTTCATCTTTGATGATATAAATCGGAAGATGGTAGAAGGTAAAAAAGGATGCGTAGTGAGACGACTTATCTCTTATTTGGCGCCTCGTCGGCGTTAAACAAATCGATGTTACCAACTTTTAGAGAAGTGATGAAATATTTTTAGATCCGAGAACGCAGGAAAGGAGCCTACGGTCTATGAAAAGGGCTCTCGTGTGGCTATAAAGGTGTGCGAACTTTGGATATGCGCTTCTATTCCGGTATTGTCCGACAGCTGTGACTAAATCATTGTTTTTAGTATTTAATGGTGATTATAGTTAGCTTAATCGGTTATCACTCCCTCTCTACCGATCAAATTGTCTTTTTTTCGCGACGAATGACTCGATCAATACATTCGTTATCATCTTGAAATATTCAAGGCATAAAGGCTAGAAATCTTTCATTATTTGACTAAATTGTGCTGAATACTTTTTGACTGAATGTAAAATTTTTACATGTCACAAAATCTATGGTAAAATTTTCAAATAAATGGACGAAAATATAGGATTACAATTGTCTGACATGATAAATCTTTGAGGTTGATTAAACGAGATCTTTGTGTGACTATAAACTATTATAAAAAATACGATTACCCAGTGTCATCTGTTTTGAAAATAATTGTTTCAGACAATTATATTCGCTCTTTTTGGCCAAAATTAATTATATTATGTTCTTAAAAATACATAGTTTTGAATTAAATGTCAATAACGCTGGATGCCTAAGAAAAACCGTTTTCATGGTGACTTCGAAATGCGTCCAAAAAGTTTGTTTGGCAAAGCTCATTAACTAAGGAGTCACGACCCCATGTTTATGGACAGATAGTGTTTAAAATTTTCTCTTCTACCATCCCAGATGTATTGCAGATTCCTCCTGTAACACCATGTTTATGCAGAAGTTTCTGTACATTCTTTCTCTCAGCTATCCCGCCCTCCTTATGCGTGGTTGTTAACGTCAAATTAACTTAATTCATTCCTTGGTCGCTACCCTAACCTCAACAGATCCCTCCGTCGAATTTTTTTCTAAAATTCTAAATATCCCCGAAACTTTGGGGTGGGAATTATTCCGGGCGTTCTAGCTTTAAAAAGGAGCCCGTCACCGTATTTTAACAAGAGGGCTTCGCCGCGCAGGAAATGTTTTCGAATCGTAATTTTCATTTCGGCGGAGAGCTTTCTTATTTTGCTAGAGGAGAAAAGGAATGGCGGAGAGCAAACATTTTTGAAGGATACCCCTTGAGCTGCTTTTTTTTATTTTATTGAAATGCGAATCCGGATGAAGACGTCGAGAAGGAAATGCCTCGCTTCGACTTAGCCTCCCAATGGAATAAAGTGGGGGCACGAAAGTAATTTGGGCTGGAAGGATTTTCCGCTCGACGGCACATCAGTAGTGTGGCGACTACTTTACCCTCCCGTGTGATCTTTTTTCTAATGGAGACGGAATATTTTAATAAAATAGGCATTTTTAATCCTTGAAAGCGACGCTGAGACTTCATCCGACGGTAATGATCTTATCAGCATATTCTTTCACATCTACATACTACCCTGCAAATCTACTCAATGGGTGTGCTACGTTAGGTATTTGAACACAAGCCGTTTCCCTGTATAAAATACGAATGAAAAGGAAAAAATATGAAAATAGAAAATGTGAAAAATATGAAAAAAATTCACCAGCATCTCCTTCCCGCTTAGTACCCACTCCATCCATACAGACTTCTGCCTCCTCCGTATCTCATCTAGAAGCTGCCTCTCCTCACCCACCATGTCCAGCACTTCGTCGTTCCTCCTCCTCTTCATCTTCTCCATTTTTTTCCAAACCCACATCACGATCGCCGTCTTTTCTCTTCCTCCTTCTTAAGTGTCCATGTTTCCGTAACGTAAAGCGCTACTCTCCAGATCAGACTATTAACTATCCTTTTCTTACAAAAATTTCCCTGGGCGGGGAATTGAACCAAGGAGCTTTGCCTTTTCGGGCCACTAGTCATCTATACCTACGTCTGTTATAACTACTACTATCAATCAGTCTTAGTTCAATTGCCATGGTAAATGACGAACAATGGTGTCGTAGTGGTGTGCAAAGGGACTCGGAAAGCGAAAGATCTGTGGTTCGAGTCCAGGGGATTTGTTTACCATGGCAATTCATGTGAACTATAAGACATTTTTCAATTTTTTTTCATGTATTAAGGAAAAATATACTTTAGAGTAACGTTTTTCCGTATTTTTACGAAATTCCTTTAAGCAGTTGATAGAGAGATATATATATATAGTATAATATACACGTAGCGAAAATAATATAATATACACGCAACAGCTGAAAATACTGGTCCGTTATCGTTGATTGTAAACAGCATAAATTAATTCATTTTTGGCCCATAAGTTGCATGTCAAAATAGTTAGTGGGCGGAAAATTTCGAGTTTTTTTCATTTTTGATGAACACACGAGAGGACGGGTGAATAATGTTGATATTTTTTCGTCGTAACCATACTTATGTTTCCATCTCCCGAATTTATGGAGTTTACAGAGTCCGTATTCTTCCGTTTTACGCCCCACAACTTATTTCTCGAGCTATTTGCGTCGAAAAAATCGACGGAATTGTACTTTTCGCGGATAAGTCACTGACGTCACGGACTCTTGCCGAACGGCTCACCGATTCTCCGCAAATCCTCGGATTTGCGCTTCCGTCTCGCGTGGTTCGCTGCCGTTAACACTCTGAGAAGTAATTCTCGAAACACCAATGACGTCACAAACTCATGGAAAGTGGGCAGCAATGCTCTCATGTTTCTATATTAAAGTTTTGAGCAAATGGGTGAATGAGGAAGGCTAGGTTTTGAATCACATTTTTTTTCCTACTGTCAAACAAATTATTCAAATGAATTACGGTTTTAGGACCAAATGAACGGTTTAATTGTGTCCACTAATTTTTAAACCAAGATTATACCCTTTTGGCCTTTAATGCTTCCTAGCTTTGCCCCTGTAAACGCTGTGTCGCTCTGATTGTTTGTCTATAACAGGTCTTAGCGAATCGCGCCGCTTGCCTGTTATTTTATTCGGTTCTCGGATTAATACTAACTATCCCACATCTCAAATACTTTACTCGTATTAGACCTGTTATTTGATCATTAAGAAGTACCTTCTTTCACTTTGTATTCTGAGGACCTTCCCACCAGTCACGTTATTATTCCTGATTTTTTCAGGCCTTGGCAGCGATTTTTAAATGCTTATTCCCATCAATTAGATTTTATATATTATTATTAATAGTTAGAGTTATTTTACGATTTTATACTCTTTCTATGGGCAACGTATTCATGGGGGCGATAGGAATTTTTCCGAAATATATATGGCCCCGCGTATCTAGTGATTTCGAGTTCAAAAACCCGATTCCGACTCTAATGTGAGCATTGTTTTGGCCAAGTGAAAATAATTACGAAATCCGAGCCTTCGCCAATTGCATTCTTGATGTCTTCATTCTATTGGGAAAAAGAAGTGCTAAATCGACACCCGTAAAGGTATGCGTTTAGAACAAGGGATCACAAATTCGCGATTAAGACATTCTTTCGTGTTAGACCAAATGAGTTAGGTTTTAGGTTGTGCTTTGGTTCATTTTCATTGTATAGGCATATCTCTTAGATAATACAATTATGTGAGAATACTTAATGCAAATATGTGAGAATACTTAGAAAGCAATTATTCTCAGCCACAGATTACAACTTTTTGAGTCTTGTTGGATCAGTTATTTTCTGCCTGCAAATCCCTCAAAAAATCGTCATTTAGCGTCGGATCACACACTGTTTTCCCACGCCCACAGTATGAGTAAAAAATAAACAATTGAGTTACAAATTAATATTGGTTTTAGTCATTTTAATAAAAAATCTCGTGTTCAACTTGTTATTGGGAGCCCATGACATCACATCCTATCACAAGAATACTTTTTCGGGCCCATTTTTTTCTCTAAATCCATGCTTTTCTTTACTTTTTACGATAATCCATAATACCACTATAACAATATGTTTTTTTTCTGCCACCTCGATATTGCAACATAATTATGTTGCCTTAGAAATGAAGTTATGAGTAAATATCGAGCCATTAGGCAGGGGATGGAGTTTTTGTCATTCTCGCCCCAAAGTGACTGGGTATTTTATACCCTCTTCGTTTTGGCTGTTCTACTGACTACTTCCTTCTTGCTTCGTTCATCGTCGGTCGCGCGACTACCCTGGTATACTTTATTTCCTCAAGTTTATAGTTTCTATTGTTGGTCTTATCCTCTTCTCTTCTACTGAAACCCAATGTCTTGGTTTTATTCACATTGATCAATAACTTACCATTGTTTTTGCCACATCTATCACATTTTTTTTCAAACCCCTCACTTTCTGTAAACGACACGACACGCTCTAATTAATTGAACTTCTCGGCCTGGATGTTATTTTAATGCTTCGGTACGTATTGTACCACCTTTTCATTACACATGACGGTGCTTTGGGTTCGAAAAAATAAAGTGACTTCGCAAAAGCATAAGGGACGAGTGTTTACTTTCCAAAGTTACTAAAGGAGAAATTGAAGTAAAGGCTGCTAGTGAGCGCGTGCATACCACATTAAGAAAAGGAAGATTAAAATTAACAGTATGAAATGCAAATTTCTCTTTAATATCATTCTAAACTAGTTCCAATATCAGTCTGATTACTGTGAATTTCACCGCCGCTAACGGCAGGCTTGAAATATATCACATTTTCTAAAAACTTAACCACCAATTCATATTTATATCAATATGAAATTAGTATCAATGTGATTTTTATGATTCTAAATTATCCTGATCTTGAAAAACAATTGTCCAAAACTTCAAAATAACTGCCAAGAAAAAAATTCCTCTGGACCGGCTATTGAACCACGAACATCAGGTTTTCCGGGCCACTGCACAGACTATGCTAACTATCTAGATGCTATCTGGATTCCTTATTTCCCATGCCAATTTATGCCGGAGGTCAGTGGTTCCTTTCCTGTTTAAGGCATTTTTTCCATGACAATTAATGTGAATTTTACCGCCGTGAAGTATTGTGAAGTATATCACACTTGCTCAAAACTTAACCATCACTTAATTTTAGTTTTTTGTCTTTAGAGAGCCACCTACATATTTTTCATTAGTTTGAGGAATCAGGGTTTTATATTGATTACGTTGTTTCCAAATAAAATAACATGAAAAACCAAGCACGACACAAAATTTTATGTATATGCTTGTATATACATAAAACTTATATTTAGTTTATAGTTTTTTCTCTATTTTTTGCATTTACTGAGTCTTGATGTAATGTTTTTTTCTTTGCACCTTTGTCAAATAGTTTTTACTGAATTGCTGTGCACTTGTAAATTATTTCATGGGCCAAATGGCCCACGATAATAAATTAATTGAATTGAATTGAAAATTTTAAAGATTTGAAAAAATTGCATGCTTTTGCGTATAGTAACGTGAGTTTTAAAACAAGCAATCATCATCATTGCCATGATTCAACGATCTGAATATTGGTTTGACGGAATTACCCTGCTCCTCGCTGTGACCGCCCGTGTCCGCACACTATCTACCCGTTCCTCGTAGCTGAGTCAATCTTGGTTCCATGCGCAGAAGTCGAAAATCTCTCATATACACTCGGAGGATTTGACAGCCGCTGGAATCCTATACGCGTGACTGCGCCGAGATTAGCAACATCTGCGCGCGTGTTGAGTTGGAGCGCGGAAGGCTGTGGCTTGGGGCGGGGGGGGGGGGGTGAAGGCTCTGATTCTTCCGCGATTGCTTCGGCGGGGAAGGAGGGGAAGGAGGGAGATTCACCCTCCCTCCTCCCCCTCCCTCTCCCATATCGCCAACCCCCACCCCTTCTCCCGGCTCTTTTGCAATTTTAATCGCGCCTCTATCTCATTCTTCGGGGCCGCTCCAGCCGTGTCCATTTGGGTGAATAATTTAGCGCGCGCCCGTGAAGCGACTCTTGACTTTGTAGCTTTAATTTGCTAAACACTCGGCTTGGCGCTTCTGAGATCGTCGTGGCGTTCAGACGACGGAAACGTGTATTTTATTCGGTCGCTGTAAATATATATAAATGTATATACGGCACACATTTATGTAGTCGCGCCTAATGATGTGATTTCTCGAGTACGTCCACCCATCCGTTCATTAAATTATTCCCTTACAAGGTGCTCATTGCAGCGGTGTAAAAGGTTACGGGATTGACTGTAGCGGGACGGTTGGGTTGGCTTCAACTTGGGCTGATTGTGCATTCTGGCTGCGATCTTTCCAGTTCGTTCCATTATTTCTTTGAATCTTCTGACAGTGCCTCGGTGCGAAAACGAATATAGGCTGAGAACGTGCCTGCAGAACTATTTTGTCAGTCAGATTTCAAAATGCAGATAACTCTCGCAAATATCACGGTGCATTCCTTGCATTTTTACACGGTTTTCTTAATATGCTTCATCTGATTGCCTGTTTCGTCGATGTAATGTTGTAATTGATTTTTAACCAACTTCTTATTATTAGATCGGCTTGAAATTTTTCATTTTTACGTACTTGGTTCTAATGACAACGCAATATTCAATAATTAGGCACTTGAAATTTTGTTGCATTGTGCTCTAATTAATTAACTAAATTGCCATATGGAAAAATTGTTTTAAAGTTTTTCAATTGTGTGCGTTAATTATGAATTTTTGGCAGAAATTTCTTTAACAGCTTTAGTTTAATCGATTACATGATTCACCACTAAAAACTAGAAAATGAAGTTAAATAAAGTAGATAAAAAACACGTTCTTTCTGAAAACAGTTTAAAATGCACTATAAAGTAAAAAAATAAGGTTTTCATCTCTCGTAGGGTAAAGCGTGGGTGAAGATTAGTGTTACATATTAGTATAGCGTGTCAATCCTTACTTACCTATCAGGCTCTTTTTCGCTCATTTCTAATTAACTTAATCATTACCCACACTCCGAGTAATGAAAAGCTTATTTTTTACCTTGTAGTGTATTATATACTGTTTTTGATCAATAGCGTGTTAATTACCCTTTTAAATTTTTTTTAAATTTACTCATAGTAATTTCAATGATCTCTTCTTATTTTGTGATAAGCTTCGGAGATACGTTTAGCCCATAGCCGTGTGAGACACTGGATTTTAGAAGTGAGTTTTGCCCATCTCAAATCCAATGTATCGTTTTCCTTTACCCATCCTCTTATTTAGGATGAATCCGTAATATTTTGAATTCCAACACATAATTAATGTCCGCCAGGAAACTTGTGGTGTACTCAAAAATTTTTAATCAATGATAACCTGCATGTATTTTATCGAAAATTTGGCGTGCGTCAATGCTGAAACTGGTCAAAGATGAAAAAGCTATTCTTTCATTTTTTCTTTCATACCAGTGTTATTTTCCATTCCCGGTGACCTTGAAGTTTCTTGCTATGAGAGGCGAATCCGGATCCTGAAAATTAGGTGCCGCTAAGAGGACTAGAATTAATTTTTCTTTCAAAAGGGAATGATGGGAAAACCGACTTAGTTTATCGCGGACCTCTTCTGTAGAATAATGTATCAAAATTTAAACACGCGACTTTGAAGGCAATATTTGTTGTGCATTAGGAAAACACAAGGGTATTTTTCCATTATTCTATTTCCGTGGAACCTTTTAAGATTATTTTCATGGCATCTATTGCTGTAACCCTCCATGTCCAAACGATTGATCGTAATGTTATACTTTGAAAATTTTATGTTATATGAGAATCTACTTCACTGATTTGTAAGCTGAGTGGCGTAATTGATTCTATTACTTTCTAAGGCCTTGCAGATAATTCCATGGCAAATTTAGTTTCCTTACAAATATTTCTTTCGTCCTTTCTGTGAAAAACGTCTGTACCTTTAAGAAGTAATTTCACCTCAAGATGCTAAGCGATTTTAAATGAAAGATGAAGAATTTTGATGACGAAACACCGAAATCTGTACTTTTCTGATGGTGGAAAAATAAGCTTTCATCGAGCATATTAATGCAGATAAAGTAATTGACTTTCCAAATGAACTTATCTTTTGAGTACCATTTTCTGTGTGAATGATGAACATTTATGCCCCGTAATAGAAGTCAAGCCCTTAGTCTTATTATATTATTGACTTCAATATCTCTTCATGTATCAGTTATTATTTTAATGAAGCCATCAGACGAGGTAACTGATTATGCTAAATGACAACATTCACATTCTCTTCAATAACTCTGCATCGACTATGTCAACCGTACAATAATTGTCCGAGTGCGACTAAATTTCGAAGATAGTGACACAACTCAGTACAAGGGCGTAACCAGGATCATAAATAGGGGGGGCAAGCCACGGTTTAGGTGAGGGGGCAAGCCAAGTTGTTACATTTTAGCATGGAAAAGGTGAATTAAACCAATATTTTAAGAAAATTATAACAGAGCTTTATTAGTTTATGAGATTATTTCCTTGAAAAAATATATTTATTTTAGTTACATATTTTATACTGATACGTATCATTTTTCGTGGGTTTACAGAAAATTTGATGAATGCTTTCGTTTCAATTCAGTTCTGATTTTGCTTAAAGGCTTTTGCGATTTTTGCTTCAAGGGGGGGGGGGGCTGCTGCCCCCCCTGCCCCTCGCTGGGTACGCCCATGACTCAGTAAAATGTAAAACCACTCGGCGTTCTAGTCAACAGGGTAGAGCTGCTGGTCGAAGGTTCCCAGGTTATAACCGCGGTTGAACAAACATTATCGAAGCCCATAAAATAATTTGAAGTCTGTCATGAAATTTAGGTTTCCCACAATGCTTCGTTATGGAAGTACTGTTATTTTATTTTTTGTGCCTGAGGGTATGAATATCAATGACAACAAAACTATGAATATTTTCTTCGAACTTTTACAATTCTAAAGATTATATAACATCCATCTAAGTTTTATTGCATTATAATCCCCAAGTTAGGGATAGCAGTTAATAATACGCATAAGGATTTCAGCTAACCTCCACGAGATTTTAGTGGCATTAAAACTTTTTTCAATGAAAGACTGAAATATATACCGCTTTTAGCGTTGCGAAGGTATAGCGGAGAGCCAGAAAATGTGAGAAAATACACTCCCAAATACATCTAAATAATACCCCGCAAGCCGCCTAAAGGACGTGTGGCAGGGGTGTTAGGACACCAGCCGTTTACAGCTAAAAAAATGAAGTGCTCGAACGATGATGGGACTAGCGTTTATTAAAATCCTTTATGGTTCGGGGGAAAAACGAATTCTCATATCTATTCGTTCGGCAAAACATCTCTCTTAATTTATCGCTTCTATCGGACCTCGAAATATAGTGTGGCTCTAATATTATGTTCTCTGTGTCGCTCTTAAAGGTATCCATTCTCAATTGTGCAAGCAATCTAAGTAGATGGCATAGTTCCCTAAAGTTCAGCAGGTAAAATTTAAAATCTGGAGGAAAGTTTGAGAATGCTTAAATGAATATATGTATATGAATAAACTTTAAGAATGCTGAATGAATATATGTATGAATAAACTTTAAGAATGCTGAATAGCGGAGTGTGCTGACGGGTCATTGACGTTTTGGCACCACGGAGAGCTTGACTTGCCCTGGGCGGGTTGGTGCAATGGCGAGGGTGCAGTGTTCACGGGGTCACCGTTTTGCCCTCGCGTGGGTGCACATTGCCGTGGGGGAGGTCGAAAGGGGTTGGGATGCGGTGTTCAGTGGAGGGGGCGCGAGCGGGCTTGCGAGCCAAAAGAGCAGTGCGGGCAATGAGTGGGGGAATGGGGGGGGGGGTCATTGAGCCGCGACAAGCCTCAAGCCGTTTCGGCAGATTTTCCTCGAGTCTCCCGCGCTGAAATGGGGGCGCGCAAAAATTCTAATTGACTGTGTCCCCAACGGTTCAAAATGTTCGCGAAATATGCATAATTTTATTCATATTCGTATACACGTTATGAAGGAGTCAGTTTGTCGTAATTATTTTATTTTTTTAAATTCATCTTCATTGCCTTGAAAACAGCTCATTTAAGGCCTTTTACATCGGGGAAGTAACATGTAACAACGACTATCACCAGTGGCGCCGACTCCATGGGGCATGAGGGGGCCCGAGCCCCCTCACAAATTCGTTATGTGTGTGACGAAAAAATGTGTCAGGCTTGTCAATTTTCCTCAGAGTGTGCAGATATCGAGATTCGAGTTATCAGGGATCTAATGTTGATCATATGACTCTTCTAAAATGCTTAAAAAATCTTAAAACTCACTGTCTTTTAAATTTCCCGGGGCAAGATCCTCGATTTGGGCTCCCCCAATATTTTTTGTAAGTCGGCATCCCTGACTACCACATTCAACCATGCCCTGGGTAGAATCTGCCGAGGCGGGACTCGATCCCGCGACCTTCGGTTCGGCAGGCGAGGAAGTTACCTTGCCGTCACCGATATCGGAATAATAGTCTTTACTCCTTCATTATTTTTACTAATGTGTTCTTATTTTCTTGCACAAAGCATATCCGGGTACTCACGTAGATAAAAACTGGAATATATGGCGTATAGCCTGATATATAGGTTTTTATCGATGAGTTACGTGATTTTCATCTCAGATAATTTAATGTTACAACATTTTTATTTTTTTACATTTTCCACGATTAATATATATTTTAAATAGTGTCCCTTGTATGTTTAATCTTGAATATTGACTTAAGAAAATGCAAATACCTAAAATTCTTATAATTTATGATTTTCATAATTGATTAATTAATTAATTTAATTATTTACCTTCACCTCTCCGAAAACCGCAACTTTAACACATTTACAACCGTGGATTTCAACAGACTACAATAATGGACTATCGCAAACATCCAGGAGAGAGGGATGTAGAGCTGCGTCAAACCAATCTTAGGGTTGTTGACTAATGATGATGATGATATGGTAGAACGCTTGTGGGTACTCAATGGAGGAACCAACGTTTTATAAGATTTTTCATTAAGAAACGTGATTTGTTCATTCTACGTTTTGATACACGAATGAGTAATTTTTACCCACCAAATATTGAAATGGAAGATTTTAGGATTCATATCCTACGGATATAATTTGCTTTTGGAGGAGCATTTGATCAAACTTCAGTAGGTAGGTAATATTTATCAACGGATAGGGTGGTTTCCTATTATTTTTTTATTGCCTAAATGGAAAGATTGTTATTACTCCTGGAATACGTATTTCACGCTTTTAGATTTTTAAATTACGATATCTATTTGTAGCGATGAAATGAAAAGTGAAAAATTTCAAGCGCGCGAAAACGCGAAGGCTAAGTATGAATGGTGGGAAAACGCCGTGTGACGTCATTCTGGTTGCCGCTGCCGCCCTGTGAGGTGACCTTGGGGCGATGCTTTGAGCGCTGATACGACACAGGATGCTAGCAGGTAGCAGAGTACCCTGCTAGCAGGTAGCGCTTGGCTTAAATAAGGATTATTAATACCCTATCAGACGAAGGAAACTTTCCGACCTTTGGCAGTTTTAATAGGTGATTATAAAGACATGTTTCCCTGGGCTCTGTGCCTGATGCATGCATTGGTAATCTCAGACGATGTAAAACTCCTATTTACTCGTATAGAAACTAGGTCCCTGTGACGTCACGTGGAGTGGCATCGCATGGGCGCCAATCTGGTCTTTTTCAAATGCGGTTAAAATTGACCATTGCCATTCGTCTAATCTGGGATTTCTAAAACCAAATAATTTGTATATTATGAACACACCAATGGTGGGTAACGAATCGCAAGCAATGCCTTTAGTTTTCTTTGATGAAGGAAACCACCCTATTATTTAATTTAAGAGGATTTAGAATTTTGCTTTCTTTCATGACGTATTACTTGCTAAATACTCATCTCCTTGAAATTTTCATAGTATGTGGAATGGGACCTTGTCAATTTGTGCCTGGCTCTCAATTCTACCTTCGAGAAAACCCTGAGGTAAAATTTTCGGGATTGAGATGGAGGCAAATACTGTAAGGGTTTAATCTATATGTCCTGAGCATTTCAACACTATGACGTAAATTTTGAACAAATTATATATCATTAAAAGCATCGGTATCGTGGGTATGGGGACTGCGGAAAACCACGTTGAAATGTGTCCAGTGGGGGATAAGGATGGGGGCGCGCCCCCCCTTGCGGGCCCGCCCGTATTTCCAAACATTGCACAGCCACAGTTATAACTTTTTAATATCATAAGATGGCATTGTCTTGTATACGTTTCTAGCGATTTGATCTTTGATTATTCTTCCTCATAGGATAATCCTCCAAAATCGTTAGAATAACAATGGCTGTTGTCAGGTTTCGCTGATGGTAGGACCCGCCCGCCTCTGTGACAGTGCGGGATTCTTCGTCCCCTCCCTTCCTTCCCTATTCCGCCCCAGGGGGCGTCGTAGGGCTCCTATCGCGGCGGCGCCTCCTTCCTTTCTCCTTCCTGTCCTCCCCCCTCCTGCGGTGCAGAGGTGATAAGCTTATAGCTTGAGATTTCAGCCCAGGTCGTGGCCCCGTGAGCCTACCCTAGGGTTTCGTATCCACTGTGTTTGAAGTTGATGGGCCTCTTCACTCCTTGCCCACCTTTCACTACAGTTAGTCAGCTTGGGTGCATCGACTCTACCTACCTCCCCATCCTCTCACATCCCTTTGGCTTTTACAACCAGGGAAAGACCCAACCCCTCCCCTTCCCTCCCTCCCAACCTCCCCCTACCTCTTGATCCCCCCCTCACTAATTCTGGTTTATATGGTCAGGTATTTAAGACGATCTTTCATTGTACTCCTCGCCTGATGATGACGCAGTGCGTCGAAACCGCGGTCGTGATTAAATAAATATATATGTGGAAAAACAAAGTTCAATTTTCATTCATCATCCACTGTCTTGTATACGTGTGTAATAAATTTAACTAAAATGTTCTTAAACTCTGCACGTGACTTGATAATTTTTTTATTAGGATAAAAGTAAAGGTAACTCAATATATCTTTTGCGCCCCTCAAGTTTTTTTCTGAATCCGCTGCTGAATGTGTCTTCAGCTATTTAGGTATCTTTATCTTCCTGGGATCTCCATCAACTCGGCCGAATTTCCACGTTGGAGCACTTCTGGAGCCATTGCTCGACGGTTCCACCGTTTTCGTTTTGCGGGAAAGTCGTCTCCGCTATAGTGTCCCTCCGCTTCATTGGTTTCTGGTCAAAGTCTGTTATTTATCTCCCACTTACCACCTCCCCCAGTTCGTTCACGGTCTATCACTTCCTTCTCCGCTTCAATTTTCCGCCTCATTTCCGCCGTGATCCATGGCCGCTTAATCCTTCTGGCCGCCACCGATTCCATTGATTTTTCTTCATCTTATACTCTTCTTGTTCCCATGCTCTGCACTTTTATTCGATATTTTCCATTTATCTCGGGTAGTGTCCTTTTGAGACGACGACTGAGAACTTGCGGTAAGGGTCGGAAAGGAAGATTAGAGGTAGGTTCTGACTCTTTATTTCCATCGTTACACTCGTGCTATATCTCACCCAGTGGCGTGGCTAGGAATTTCGTTTCGGGGGGAGTCCAAAACCAGGGGTGAAAATTTTTGAAAAACAGGATACTAAGTAGAGGGATTTTTAACCAATTTTAACATTTTTCATGATCGAAAAAAACTTCATTTGTCAAAGACATCTTTATTAAAGTCATGATTTTTCAATACTTTGTTTTCTTTTATGAAGGAAAATAATTGCGATTTTATATTTCGGGGGGGGGGGGGGGGGTCCGGACCCCCTGGACCCCCCCTGGCTACGCCACTGCACCTCACGTAAGTTTTTGTCGATAAGACAGTTATATAGTCACCTTAAATGCAAAACCTCGTATATCAAAAATATCAAAATTTCAGTATGAACAAAAAAAGTTTATTTTTTGTCAAACGATATTTAAATAACTGTTTTGGTTTTTAAATTCATTTCATTGAATTTTAAGTATAATTTTTCAGCTTTATTATGCGAAATTCGAGGTTTTACAACTAATGGAATAAAAATCCAGCTCTAATGAAATTTTTGATTTACGAGGTTTTACAATTAAGGTGACGATATGCCTTTTGTAATCCACGTTTCTTTGAGTTACTACAAGTACATAATACCCCGCAAGCCGCCTCAATTGGCGTGTAGTAGGGGGTTTTAGGACACCAGCCGATTACAAATAAAAAGGAAATGCTCTAGTAAAATTTTGCGTGGTATTCATTTAAGTCCATTATTGTTCGGGGAGAAAAGGAATTCTCAAACCCATTCGTTCAGCGAAATATTCCCATTAATTTATAATATCTGTTGGACATTGAAATATAGTGGGGTTCTAATATTATGTATTCCGTGTCGCCCTTAAAGATATCTGTTCTCTATTTCTCAAGCAATATAAGCCTGGCGTGCAGCTTCTGAGTCTGTAGCAGCTCCGAGCCTAATTAGTTTAACATTTGAGTAACGATGTCTGAGCTTATGCAAGTATTTCTACATTATTGCTAAGGAATATTAAATTTTTGAATGCGATATAAAAAAAGTAAAGCTAAGACCCGTTCTTGGCGTCATTTTGCTTCTAACGGAAGGCTACTACGACACCATACTTAAGATGGTGCATCATTCCCGTTCGACCGCACGCTTTTCGCGACAAAGTATTCATTTAAACCATATATTTTTATTCATATCTTCTGGCCTTCAAATGTTCAGAGTATGTATTGCAAGCCCATACTCATATTTTCCTTCTCTCATTTGAAAATTTCCCCTTCATATTTCCTCAGATGCAAAAGTTTTATGCTTCTTGAGATGTAAGCAAATGCCAACGAAGTTCTACTCTAATGTACTGCGAAAATTATAAGATAGTTACATAAGTTTTTGACGAGTGGTAGTCACGTATGAAAGGCAAAATACGGCCGATGGAGAGCGGGTGATGTGTCCCCTAATCGCTTCATAAGGAATGCTGAACTAGTAGAGAAATAGCGTTGCCTATGAAACATCCTGCCCCGGTATTTCAACCTAGGTCATTGAGATAGGCAGTGAACGCAATGGTGACTTCTCTCCCGATATCCATGTTTATTTCTATTTTATCTCTATTTTAGCCTACAAATAGAAATTCATAGTATTTCCTAGTTTATTCCTCATCTGCAGCACCTCTATGGGCCATCTCCTCACTTTTGCAATTTTTTTAGTCTTTGAACCAAACGTCACATTTTTCAAGACTACCGCGCAGATGGTTAATCGTGTCCGCTTCCGCACCTGGACTGCTGTGGAGTTTTTATGCCCCTCTAAGTCGTCTTTATGATCTTGAGTTGCTCCATTTGATGCCTCTCTATGTCTTTGGGTCTTCCATGCGTTTAATGCGTCAGTAATGGTGTACAAACCGTTTGTTTTCATCGCCGTATGACCTAGCTGCTTTCTCTGTCGGACGCCTCTCATTCCTAGCCCTAGCTTCCATGCAAAATATTTTTACGAAGTTTATTTTCTTAAAATGGAATAATAATTGAAAAAGTCTAGCGTAACAATTTGTCAAACAAAATCGAACTAAGTTATTGCATTAATTGTTTAAATACCTATACAAATATAGAACTTACAGTTGAGTTCAAATAAAAGTTAATGCAAAATGTAAAGTAATTGAGTTAATCAAATCATTTATGAAATAAAATATAGAAATTATATGAAAATTTATTCATAAATTTCCGCCTCCATTCATATTATTTATTTTTTGTTTTTTAAATCTCTTAGCTAAATAGAATAAATAAATAAATCCCCTAGGTAAATTTGTGAATGAGAGGAAAAGGAACGACGAAGTGCTGGATATGGTTGGCGAGGAGAGGCAGCTTTTAGATGAGATACGCAGGAGACAGAAGGTATGGGTGGAGCGAGTACTTAGCGGGGAGGGGGTGTTGAAAATGGTGTTGGAGGGTAGAATGTTAGGGAAACGAGGGAGTGGAAGGAAAAGAATAGGATTTTTGGATAGATTGAAAGAGAGTAGGCCTTACAGTGAATTAAAGAAGGCAGTGCTGGAAGGAAAGGGAGGCTCCCAGATCGCTTCTCGAATACTCCATGGAAAACTACCTTAATCGGTAGAATACTATAATAATAATAAATTTGTGAATAAATATTCATGCGAAAGCACAAAGTTTTTCTTTTTAATTTTAATAAATCCCCTAGCTCCAAGCCATTTGAATGTTTTCTGAGCACTTCTGTCGGTCAATAAAATAATTTTGCTAATGGCTTGCCATGGCTTGGTGGCTTCTTATCATTAAGTGGATGGGATGTTGTTGGGGATAGGGACCGATTAGGAGAGTTAGTGCTTCTAGTTGGAGAGAAGTTAATAATCCCTTGAGTGAGTTAGTTGGTCGTCCTTTGTTCTTTCAAAGAATTTTAAGAAACTCTTTAGCTATTCTTTGAGCATTTCAAGCAATGTTATCACCATGAGTTCTCTACTTATTCATGTGTTGCTTGTAGGCCATTGGGTTCCCTTGATTCTTCTGACGATAACCTTCTCTGTTGCAGGAAGACAATAAATTCACTTCACACGGAAATGGATGAACTAGCATTGGATATTAATTCGAAGAACCGTTTTATTCATGCATGACTCTGATTTATTTTTTCCCATTCATATCTTGCATCATTTCTTCCTGTATTAGTCTCCTTCTTCTGCATTCCTCATTTATTTTTCCACTCATCGCCATTTCCATTAGGATTATTGTGTGACATAATATTCTCATTCATTTGGCATCATTTTCCACTCCTTATGAGCCATATCATCATTCATATTCTTTCTCGTTCTCTTCATGGGCTTTCTCATTAGCGATTTCCTCTTTCCATTTCATAGTTTGTCGTAATCATAGTCCTCGCTTTTTCATCTGCTAGCCGCTGCTGCTTCCGTGTCACACTACAAGGTACACCTTTGAGAATGCTCTAGACTTATCATTATCCGGGAGGAAAGGAAATGGACCCTTCCTATCAAGTTTTCGTGACAATGACCCATGTCAGTGTGTATTAGTAATTTGCTTCTCCTCCTCAGGACTTAAGGGCTGTCATGAATCTTCTGTCATTGGTCATACGATAAAATTAATCTTCTAATGGCGGAATAGTTTGCTATTCTAGCCGAAACATTAATAGTTTGGATCCATGAAAAATTAATGCAGCTGACGTAGAATCAATTTTCAACTGTCTTTCTTTAATACGTTCACCATAGAAATGATTATTATCGATTAAGTTGCTTCATCTCTGTGGCATGCTATAAGTACAACTGTGTATATTCGTATGTGCAATCATAATACTTTACTTGTTACTTGACATGCATTTTTTAGGCGTCTTAGAGTTCGAAGTAACGAATGGCAAAGCTGTCTTATAATATTAATTTCCTCTCCTGATCCCTCAACCTGTAGTATTCCCATTGTATCCCACGAATTTTAACTCTTATGTTTAAAATAGCATTACATTGCAGTAATATTTTCATATTGAGTCCTCGTTTAATGAAAATGAGTTGAAAATCGCCGCCAATGGATGTGAAGGTGATTTTGTAGACCCGTCTTTTACCCATGAGGTAATTTTCAGCACTTTCTGGCCTTATCTACATCGCTACAGACCTTTTTTCACAGTTTTTAAGTTTCCGCTGCCTACAACACTTTTCCAAGCGTTTGAGATTTATTTATGCCAAGAATGCCATTCAGATTTTTAAATATCATTTCGATAAGTCGGAATTTGAACCTAAATTGCCCAACTGACATGAATTGAAATTCCTGTTTCAGCAATATCAGCATTTTACTGATTGGAATTCTAAAAGATATTTTTAAAATAAAGAACCTGATTCGTTATTCTGATTTATGACGTGCAATTGTTCCCTTTAAGGAGAACGCGGATCAAATAACTTCTAAAATTTTGCTGCAGAAATCATGCATAGCGCTCGCTTTATGCTTGAGTATTTGGGGTAAATCCATTGCAGTGCGGAAATAATGGTCGGACATGAATAAATTTCATCGAGTATTACCATCCTATTATCATTTTGTGTACGATATTTTTAACCAAGAAAAGCCCTCAAATATTCATATTCTCTCGTCTTCCGACATTTCCGTCGTGAATTTCATTCCCAGATTTCATTAAGCGGCTTTAGTTGATGACCTTCTGTAATCCCAATTAGCTTCTCAACGCTTAAGTAGTACTCACCGCCCACCATATCGTATTTTCTTTTATAACATTTACCATTTTTGAATTCCTAATGGTCTCTTAAAACCTTGAGTAAATCATTTATGTATTTCCTGTGGGCGATTTGCCGGTACTATCAGTCCATTTCCATTCCACTAGTCTATTTTTCCATCAGTCCATTGTATTATTTACCCACGATGAATTATTTTGGCCGTCATTTCACCTATTCTCTAGGTGTTTCTTCTTGTCTACGACCCTTCTTCATAGAGAAAACTTCCAATTTCTCTCGAGATCTTTTGAGTTTTCTGTCAATCTCATATCCATGTTTTCATTCCTACTCCTGTTCGTACTGATCACACTATTATTCTCAACTCATGATTATTATACCCTTAAGTTACATGTGGCATCAGACTGCACCGTTTGTCCTTAAATTATCCAATGACAACTTTTAATCCATCTTGGCTATTTTTTAATAGATTAATTACAAAAATAGACGTGTATTAATTCATTATGACTTAGAAAACTATTCCAGTAAAATTTTTCATGCCGCATTCATTTCGGGTATTAAATCACGTTCTACCAATTCTAAAAACCTTTATGCCATGAAATTAACGCTCAAAAGTGTTAATGTTACTCTCATTTTTGTGAAAATAAATGTATTGACTCTGTCAGCAAGGTATGAACGAAATATTAATTCGATGGCCTTACATTCGTGGCTTAGTGTTTGTTTAAACGACCAGATCCGGCGTCTTAACTTATCTAAATGGAATTGTAAAACTTCTGTTTCTTAGGAATTAGCTTCAATTTCAAAATGATATTCTATTTTGTCTCTATATTTTCCTCTAATGCTACTTAAAACACCATTTAAGCACAAGTGCACCATTTAAAACAAATGTAAGCACTTCTCCATTTCCATTGTATTCATTCTCCTTGAATTTTCGGGGCAATATCCCGTTTTCCATTATAGAAAGGATTTTCTATTGCCTTCGAAATATCTTTGCTCTCTGCTGTCGACATTAATTCCCCTATTTTGATTATTCTCATATTAGGCTTCCATTAATATATCTGGGATCATTTTGTCGCCCGCTGCCAAAACTTTCCTACGAAGACCTTTTTGACGACATATTGGCTAGTCCAGGCCCGTCGCTAGCTGATCTGGCGCCCGGGGCGAACTGGGATCGTGCGCCCCCCCCCCCCCCCCGCCCCATAACATTGATATATCTGCAATCGGGAGAGTTGAAAATATAATTGAAAACATTTTTTCATAATAAAGATATTTTATCGATTATGAAAGTAAAACATACAAGGATATTTTAAAAAAAAATTTCGTCGGCGAACACGGTGCGCCTCCAACTTGCTGCGCCCAGGGCAAAATGCCCTGGTTGCCCCGCCCTCGCGACGGGCCTGGGCTAGTCCCTACGGGGAGTGGATGCGGTGGTCTATTCATTGACTGCGCGGGATACGGGTTCGTCAACCTATGGCAGTGTTTTGTGCCATTTGTTACACCAGCAGTGACGTTTTCCAGCATATTATAGATTTTTTGATTGTATGCCTGTTTTTCCTTCATTCAAAGTCAGAATTTGTATCCGATAGCGCTGAAGTGTTTCTGACAAATAGTTCATTACACAAGGAAAAATATCCGTTATATTTTATTATGTAAACCCGACCTCTAAAAGCCCCCCAAATGTTCCTTTCGGAATGAATAGGTTTCGATTCGGAGACCCAGGAGAGTCATTTTCGGCGTTGAATTACTTTCATATGAGATCATTGGTTGAATTTTTAAAGGGTATATAATTATAAAAAATTAAAATTGTAAACCTTTCATACATCTTCCATTTTTTTATTTTCTTAGAAGGTCATTTCATGTACAATAGTGTTTTACTGCTGTAAAGGTTTTCCTTGAAGACTCTCCCATCCTTAAACAAAACCTGAGAACTGTTAGCGGATGAAATTGGTGTGTTGAAATGGGAAAGGGTTTCTTTGAGGCGTCTCAGAAAAATATGTAAATAGCTTCCATAGGCATTTTTGTAGAAAATTTCATTTGAAATTGCCGTTTTCTTGAGAGAATTAATTTTGAACCCAATCTACCGGCCTCAAACTGTTGCAACTTTAATGGCTTTGGAAAGTTGATGTGCTTAAATGGAAAAAAATATCCAAAGTATTCCCTGGGCTTGGGTGTGCCATACATTCCAGTTGCTTCCACCGCCCACTTCCGTTTTCTCATTTCGTGGAATGGAATTGCAGACACGGGGAAAGACCCTTCTGTGAACCCCCTGAGGAACGATGTAGTTGTGCATAGAGATGAAGTTTTGCATTGTTAATGGAGTCTTGAGGTCAGACATGTCTGATTTTCTCGGGAATTTGTCTCAAGAAGGGAAAGGTACCATTTGGAATTTAATGAAATTTAGATGCAAGGGCCCGAGGAAAGAATAATGCTTATGCTAAGTTATGGCTCAGTATGGCCTCAAATGGAGTTTCTGACTGACTACCTTTCCGTATAAGGCGGTTTATTTTTTCGTTGGCTGAATATTTGTTTCCGTATCTAGTTGCTTTTTGCTTCATCTGCATCTACAAGAACCACTGGCTTCACATCATCATAGTTTTTCCATTTTCTAAATATTTGATGCCATAGATTTATCATATATTTTCAATGCTTCAGTCGTGGTACCTTGATTTTCCAATACTAATATTCAATAATTTCAGCGGAGATATATATTGCTTGTTCTAGAAAAACCATTCCTTAGTAAGGTTTTAAATTCATCTTAGATCTCATAACGTCTTTCCATAATTTGCCCAGTTTTTTCTTGGTAATTGCATCATATGCGGGTGGTCCATTCGCTTTTAAATGGCATAATTACTCTCGATATATTTATTTTTGTCGGACGGAGTCGCATTAAAAAAATTATAAGGATTTGGGCTCGGCGGGGAATTGCGGTCACAGTCACTTCTTTTACTTGATGGCTAAAGCCCTACCGACTGCCAATTTTTTTCTTCCAAAGTATGTCACTCATTTATTTTTGACATAAATCTGTTCACCTCAGGTGAGGTCTTAATTTTATACTTGGTAGTTTTTTTTTAAATTATTAAACGCATTTGTTTGAAAATGAAGCATGTCAGGTTATTGAATCATACAATAGCGCGAGTAGCGATTTGCCAGCGAAAAGAACCCACAGTATCGAAGCCCAATATCAATGGAGCTATGGAATTTCATTCAATTCATGACCTGCTAGTTTGCTACGCATCGGTTGTGTTTAGTAACAATAATGTGTTGAAAGAATAGTACTGTCGTTGTGTTGATAGAAAACCTATTTTCACGGGAGAGTTATGGTGGAACGATAGAAAGATAACACTTAAAATTTGTATCCAAACAAATACTTATTACAAGAAAGCTTGCCTGATAGTGTTTATTCTAAAATGTTTTATTCAGGGATATAATTAAATACACCATCGTGAACCGGGGATCCTGTCTCTACCACAATGAGTATTATGTATTATGGCTCGGAAGGAGGAGCGGCTCATGGAAGCTCAAAGAAATGAATATGCTCAAAGGTTTTCGCTCTACCTACTCTTAACTTGAAGGCATAGTCAAATGAAGAACATCACGTGTGAAAATCTTAATATAATTGATCATAGTATGTTTTCATTATGATCATTTTTTCATTTTCATTTTTCATTTTCATCATGAATTGATCATTTATGTTTTCTTTAATCGTCTGTAATCACATATACAAAGTTGCATAAGAAAAATTAGTCCTAATTTTTTTATATCGCCTGATTTCATACCATATTTAGTCTCAGGAAACGTTTGACTTTTTAAAAAATTCTTCATATTTATTCTTCGTTTCAGAAAAATTATCTTTTACCTTTCTTATGCTCCTTCAATTTCCGCTGATGTGAAAATCATTCTCTTTGAGTGGTGTTATTTTAATTTTTTTCATTTGAAAACCTTGTTGAAACCTGGGTTGGTAAATGAAAAGTGTGTGGATCAGAGAAGCGTTTTTCTGTCATTTTATTAAGCGGCTTCACGAAATGTCGCCGTATGCTTTTAAGGAGTCAACTATTTTGGAGAAACAGCATATTAAACGATACACAAAGATACACAAATAATCAGGTGCAATCATCCTCAAGAACCCGATGATGATTGCAAGCCAATTGAAGCATGTGTAGTAAATTTTAAAGTATACCGGGACTAGCCGCGGTAATAACTTTTTACGGGAGTCACCCGCAATGCACAAACGTGCGAAAGATCCACAGAGAAAAAACTCATCCGTCTTGACCGAGATTCGAACCCGGACCCCCCGATTACCGGTCCAGTGCTTTAGCCAGTTAAGCTACCGAAATACCTATTTGTGGACACTACCGGACAAGGTGTTGCTGGACTGCAGAGCATATGATGCCACAAGCAGTCCAATCGTGCGCACAGCGCCTCAGCCGACCGGAAATCGGGGGATCCGGGTTCAAATCCCGGTCAAGGCGGATTATTATTCTCTGTGGATCTTTCGCACATGTGTAGTAAATTTTGTGAAATGTATATTACGTGGACAGTACGATATATTTGTGTATCATTTAGTATGCTCTTAAGTTGATGATGGCTGATGTTTAAAACGAGTAATTCGGTGCGAATAAAGGCGCAAATGTGACCAGTCTTGAGGGTGTTTTGCGACCTCTCAAACGATGACTGCGAAATGTTCTCTCCAACTCTGTGCATACGATCGTAAACCTCGTGGCGTTTTGAAAACAGAATCGTGCACGGAGCAAGGTCGGCACTCCAGCAACTCCGAGTAGCGTCGAGAGAGGCGTGTTAGTGGGGAAGAGACTCGATTGAATGCAAACGGCCCGCTTTCAGGTTTCCGGGCGCGGCACAAATCTTGCCGCGGAATTGTTACTGCCGCGCCGAAAGACCGGAAGCAGTTGCCCGCTTGCACATTAATGCGATCTCGGAGCGGGACATCCGATGGGTGCGCGTTTACCGCTCCGAGGCGCGAGTCTACGGCCGGGACTGAATAATTGAGGCGGCGCCGCGTGGGGTGGGAGGCTGGGGCCTTCTTAGACCCCCCCCCTCCCTCACCCTCACCGCCACACCACCCCTTCCCTTTCATGCACCTTTTCCGGGTTCCTATTTTCTCTCGAGGGTAGCGCGGTAGCGTAGTGGGTGGAGCGCTAGGCTACACACCGAAGGGTCCTGTAGTCAAATTACTAGTTTTTTTCTTTTATCATTATTTTACTATCTAATATATCCTCATGCTACCCTGCAAGCTGCCTCAATGGGCTAATATTAATTTTTAATGCTTCTAAATATGTACAACTATTAGAACAACAGATTAATAGGGAAGCTTTAGGGTACCCCTAATATCGAAACCTTTTTGGGCGTAACGGAAAACCGCGCAAATATTTATTAGATAAAGAATGAAGTGTTACAGTGAAAGGCATGCGGGGGTAACAAAAAAACGTGCAAAGTTATATTAGGAAAAGAATAAAATATAACAGTGCATATGAATGGTGCAGCTTTTTACAGCGATAGGCATACAACAGACTCATTTAACAGAATTATTTTAACTTGGGATGTTAGTACACCTGCCGTTAATTATGTTAAATTTAAATGGCCGTCCTTGGTGGCTGCGGGGTAAGTCCTTGACTACCAAATCGTAGGTTGCGGGTACGAGTCCCGCCTGGGTAGATTGTCCCTATCCTGGGTATGGGTGATTGTCCAACGCTGTTACTCAATATATTCCCCGCTGCAATGGCCTCAAATGAGCTGTTTTCGGGGTGGTGAAGACAAATAAATAATAATAAATGAAAAAATAAAAAGTGCGCTAAGTAGATATTTGTCAATTGAGTTCCACCTTGAACTTATTAGAGCATTCATTAATTGGAAAAACGATTACTTAAACGTATCCCTCAGAAAAAATATCTATCTTATTTTATCTTTACTGGCCGGCGTAGGAGATTCCCATCCTGATTCGCGTGAAACTACGTAACGATCTTTGCGTGAGGCAGCGTTCGAGAAGAATGTTCTACTACTTTCGTAGGTGACATTGGTATTAAAAAGCTAAATACAGGTACGCATACATTATGTGGAGAATTCAATCCTTAACATTTTTAACCTATACCATTTTAAGCCTTATGGTCCGAAATTGATTTTATATCCACGTAATAAGGGATTGGGTGCAAAAGGACCTGTCTCATATTTTGTGTTTATCGTTTGCATTTAAATAGAAACTATTATGGAGTGTAATATCTTCGTATTCGGAATTAACTTAGTGGAAGGTATCCATAGTAGAAATACTGTTGAGATGTTCCTCAAATTTATTCACCGCAATACGCGTTTAAAGTCAACGCGTTTAGCCAACAGCTATGCACCTGTTGGCTATGCGATTTGAAATTCGTTATGATGCATACTTTTGTGAAAAAGTCCCATAAAATTTCTATCGTAAGACCCTAAACTAAAATGAGCCAATTAGGTCTTGCCAGCCCCAGATCATCATCGATTTATCTTTTTAAATCGTTGCTCTTATTCTCGTTGATCTCCTTGAATAAATTCATTGATCGAAATTCTGAAAACGTCACCAACTCATGAAAATTGGGCGGCTGTATTTATTTATAAATTTGTTCCTGATCCCCCGAAAACTGCACATTGACTTCTTATACCGCGGTTTTCTTCAATTTAATAACTACCCGTGCACGAAAAAACATGCCCCGAATAGGGGAAACCTATCTATGCGGGACTGGAACCCGCGACCTCTTGTTTGGCAGGCGAGGATTTTACCCCTCCGCTGCCGAGACCGGTATACACGTCATTGTATTGCAAACTTGCGGTAGAATGACTGAGCATGGAAGATTTTTTTCCGACGTGATAAATGAAAATGAAAAAGAGACTTCGTTGCTTTCCACAGATTTATTTCGTCCGTACGACATGTTTCGACCATAGAGGTCATTATCAAGTACAAAGATTTCGAATTTTAAGCAAACATATATGCTCTTGAAGGGATTGGGGGAAAGAGTGGAAGATCCCATCCAAATCTCCTTCTCATTTTCGTGTATTAATTTCCACAAAGTTGAGCCGAAAACCATCTAATGGACGTGATGAATCTTTCCCTTCCATTTCCTTCTGCCGAATCCTCTCAATGAATCGGATTTTGGATCCAAGTGAAGGACCGCTTTGAAAAAATCTGATTCGCGCACCTGTAATCTGACCTTTGGTGCACATAACATTCATCCCAGCTATAATATTCCAGAAAAGCACTTACGATTTCGAGGCAGTCTGCTCCCAAGCGCCGACGTGTTACGGGGAAAGTGTATGGAGCGGTAAAAACCGCCGTGGCGAGAGCATAAATAAGGCGATATGCCCCTTTACCGTCGGCAGTATGAATACCAAGCAGGAAAGGAATTTGACGCTTCAATTTCTTACCGGCGGTATGCACAGCATCGTAAATGAGGCGTTCGTGACTTCGGTCGCGTTGAAATAGATCCAACGAGTTGTCAGTGCATGTTCAATGGTATCGTTGGCGTTACTGTTAGTAAAATCACCCCCAAAAAATATTCGTATCAAGCCTACATTCTTACAAACGTGCTTGTTTGAAATACAGCAATTAAAAGTCTCATTTAATTTGGCCGCTCTAATGTATTCAAATAAGTAGTTTATTTTGACAGTTAACAAATATTAGCAGTTTTTTTAATTCCGTATATAATAAGAAATGGTCGAAAGATTAAACAAAACGTACAGTATAACGGCTAAAAAATAACTTTCGACCATTTCGTTATTTATGATCGGAGCAATTCGTGTTTTATACCATTCTTCTTTGCATTATTAGTACTTTACAAATATGATATTACGAGAAAGTAAAAAATATTAATAATTCTATTAGAGGTGCTAGTTGCCTTAGCCGGGGGAGAGGAAAGGGACGGGTGAACGGACCCGCCACCTACCTGTGTCGGTCCCATACAGTTTTTTGTTGGTCCTTTCCTCCCCTCCTTTTCTCGCGGCTCAGGTACTTTGCGGGCCCGTGCGCCAACTTGCGGTATACACACTATAAAGTTTTAATATTTTTTTTTATTTCTTAGAGGCTTTGGGGGATCTATCCCCTCATCCCCTCGTAGTTATGCCACTGAGTAACGTTATTACTGACAAACGTTTGTATGACCCACAGGTTTTTATTTACCGACCCAGGTGTCTGCAGCCTATGTCACTTTTGAGGAAGAACAGCTCACGACGCGAGCTAATTTATATAATTTTTGGTGGGGGTGTTTAGAAAGTGGGGAATGTTTGCAGGAGTATTGGACTACTTTCTCCGGGACAAAGAACCCACGTGTGTACGTCTTGAAGGCGAAGAGGCGTGACAGCGAGGGAGGAGTTGGAAGGGTGCTAAACGTCATTTACTACCAGGAGTACCGAGTCATTAAAAATATTGGGGGGACCCATACCGGGGGTAAATTGTCAGATTTAACTTTTTTAAAGCATTTCAGAAGAGTCATATGATCAACATTAGAACTCTGAAAGCTCGACTCTCGATAACTGGACACTCCGGGGAAAATCGACAAGCCTGACACATTTTTCCTCACCCCCATAACGAATTTTTAAGGGTGCTCGGGCCCCTCCAGGCCCCATGGAGTCGGCGCCAATGTTTACCACGTATGCATTATTGTTTTGATATGCTACAGAAATTTGCAGGTGCCTCAATAAGTTTGATATTGCTGAGTTATCGTAAGTTTGTTAGTTTTAAGCAAGTTATGCTGAACTTAAAAATAACAAAATACGATCGGTCATGAGGGATTTTTCATAATAAGGGTTTGGAGCACCAGGCTTAAAGTATTTGTTTTTAAGGGTTGCCTTTGCTTTATGCATTCAGTGATTGACCTGAAAATCCTCTAATTATGTCCTCCGTACGATCTTAAACTGCCTCTCCAGCTGTGGGGTGTATCAGCTAAGTGCTCTCCGGCTGTGTCATCGTATATGATGGGTGTGCAGCGATAGTTTGCTTGGAGATAGTTTCCATAACCCACGTAGTGACGATGCAGCTGTGTTTAAACGTTAATAGCTTGCTCATTTTATTGGGGAATTGGGGAGCTATTGCCTTAAAAACACCGTAATACTTGGAATGCCCCATGATAATCAAGGTGGGGTATTGAAAGTTCAATTAAGTACGGAGAGGCATGATGCTAATTCCCCGCTCGATTTTTATACTAGAAGCATCGGAGGTCCTCTCGTTCCGTATTCACTTTCCGTATGGCGAGAAAATTATTGCTGTCTGGTAATTCGTAATGTTGTATGCCCTGAATATAATCTGCAATGGATTCTATTTTCTCAGGGCTGTGAGCACAGATGGGTTTCATGGACCATATTCAGCGACATTCGATTTTTAGACGGCATAGCTTTTAAATGTTGGAAGTTATAGTTTTGATCATGACTCAAGCCCGCTTTTTATGCGATGTCATGTGTAGGCAAATTCTAAATGTGTAATGTCTTTAAAATACAATACATCCTCACTAAAAGTACGATTAAAAAGTTGTAAATTGATTGCGTTCCTCATTAAAAAAAACTTATTTCACGGAATAGGACACAATGAATATACAGATTTCCAGTTTTCATTACATTGATAGAGACTTCGCATGAAAAAATAAGTGCATAGGTTGCAAAGAAGTTGATTTTTAAGTACTCCTCTGTTTAACTACAAAATTTTAGTGGCTTCTAAATGATGGTCTTTAATCATGATCAACATGATCACTTCCAACAATTAAAAGCTGTATTCTCTAAAAATCAAACATTCCCATCTCAGAATCGTTTGCTAAAATAATATAGGTACGGGCGTCACAGACATTTTTCCCCTCTTTGTCAACCCTTTCCATCTCTGTTGATATTGCCGAGATGGGAGTGACCTTTGACTCGAGGTATAAAATTAATTAAAGAGTGCTGTAGCGTCTGAGAGGAAAGCGGAGTGGAAAGGTGTATAAAACCTATCTTCGGATTGTTGACTTATGATGATGCTGTAGTAGAAATAAATGCGTCGTATGAATAAGGGGAAAGCATTCAATCATATTATTTCAACATCGTTTTATAATTTTCATCTCATCGTGCTCATTACGAGCACAGACATTTACGAAATTCATTCCCATTGTCATGAAGTTGAGCCGGTATCCACATCAGTAAGTTTCGCTTTATCCTCCTGCGGTACAGTTATCCGAATCGGTAGATTCTTATGTTTGTTACGTACCTTTGTAAATTTTGTTGCTAAATCAGCGAAATACTTCCAAGTCAACTGCTTTTCAACCTACGTCTATATTTTTCATGCGAAGTCTCCGTGAATGAATTGAAAACTAGAAAACCCTTCACCCATCTTAATCAATATGCTACCTTTCTCCCACGTAATAGTAATACTTGTATTACTGTGAAATGTTATTACTAAAATGTACCGTGTCACCCACGGTATGTAAACCTTCGATCCCAGATGCATCTCTTTTACGGGACCGCTTATCCCTTAGTTTTTATTGTATAGCGTGTGAAAAACTGCTTTTAATAAAGCGTTTTGGAAGTGACATTTGTGCGTGCATTGAATTCGGCTGAGAAGATAGGAAAAAGCGTGAAAGTACCTCGCATTAGTTAATTCTCCATACTTTCTTAATTCCGCCTGTTCAATCGGATGCGACCAACTTCATTTGGTTGAATATCCACTCGCCTATCCCAGGCTAATGCGGAGACAACATAGCGACTTAAGTTTAAGTTAAATAAAAACGAGCCATGAATTTATGCTTGGGAAGTAAATTTGATTATAATTTTTAACAATTTTTTATCTCGATGATGTCTCCATGTTTCTGGGTTTCACCGCGTGGATTTTTTTCTTTTGACGACAGTTTCTCCGGTATTCCAACCGTCTTCAGGTTGAACGCCGGTTGGAATACCGGAGAAACTGTCATCAGAAGAAAAAATCCACGCGGTGAAACCCAGAAACATGGAGACATCATCTAGACAACGCCGCGGAAAACTACGCACCAAATTTTTTATCTCATTTACAATTAGCAATCTGTACTGTTTGTCTTTGGAAGTATAAATGGGTCTGTATTTTTATGCAGAATTTTGCATTTCTACGGCTCATTTTACGTTCTCGTGGCATTATTTGACACAGATTGAGGCTCTTTCGTGAGACGGTAAAATGGGTCATTCAATCTTGAAGTACCTATATAGTAGAAAAGAACCATACCTTGTGTTCAACTATGAATTTAAAGAACTTTTACAAAGAGAGGCGTGAAATATTATGATCTGAGCTCGGCTTACCTCCTGTTTATTGCTTCTCTAACTTTATTGATTCTTTCTCATCGTTAAATACGAATTCCTCTTAAAATTTAACTTTTTACTACGTGCTATTCGTTTCCATTGGATGAGAAATTAGCTGTAATTTAGTATTCATAAATTGTACGGGGTGGGATGCTTAAGAGTTGACAAGCTGGCCTTGCGTGGGATGTTAGCGATTTCAAGTATTTCACAAATTAATGATCAGAGGAAACGCTTTACTGTGTTGAGTCAGTTTTATGGCTTATTTATTCTAAATCACTCGTTATTTCATCTTCATAACCTTTAAATTCACTGAGTGTACATATCTGATTGACCTTTCAATGGAAAACGTGCTGCTAAAAACTTGTTAGTTGCAAAAATTTGTTGCAGAAATTCGTTCACCTCGTCATAAACTTGAACAAGTATTCTTCGTCAGTGAGTTTCGCTGAATCCTATTACGGTTCAATGATACTCCATGCATGAATAGGACCGGGCACGTTCGGAGGCTCGCTCAATGTGTCAGCCCCGGCTTTTCCTCAATTGTCGCCGTATTCTAAAAATATTCGTTCGTAGACAATTATCGAGGATCCAAGTGTAAAAACTAAGCGTATTCAATGAGAATAAATCTCAGTAAACGATGAATTTTTGCAATGAATGGCAACTGAAATGCATTTTACATTGTTATGAATCGATGTAACATATTAATCACGACGTTATGATAGCCTATTACCACAATGTAATTAGAGAAATCAGAAAATACCCAACAATCCCAATGATTAGTCAACGTGATTTCCTTGGGTAACTGCTTGGTATCCTCGGAGCTCTACTTCCGAATTCGGCCGATAGTTGGCGTATTGGTTGTCTGGATTCTCGAATAAGTTATAATTTGATTATTCAGCTGAAATTTATATTTTAAACGATGTGATTTATGAAATTGATAACATTTCAATGCTACTCTTTGCGGTTGTAAGTAAACCCTTAACCGGTGACGTGCAATTCTTGTTACACTACCAGTGACGTGTGGTCTGGGAGACCGCAATAAAACAAAAATTCATAAAACGCTGTAAAGTCATTTTTATTGCTTAGTTTAATGTTTCTTTGACTTCTCAACTATTATAAAACTTATATTTAATATTATGCATTCCCAATACGAACCAACTTTTTCAGTAAAAATTGTTATTTGAAACAGGATCAAAAAACTGATATCAAAAACACTTGAGTTGTTATTATTATCGTACTTTTTTAAATTAAGTACTTTATTATCCACGTTATGTAACTAAAAATGCTTCCTTACAAATTATTAATTATTATTATTCTTGAAAAGTCACAAGGAATTGTTTTTAACAACTTTTTGAATAATTTCCACCAGCATTAAGTTTATTGGTTTTTCCAATTTAGTGACGTGAGGTCTCACCGACCGCTCCTAAAATTCAAATTCTGAAGCGAATTTTCAGTAATAAATAATAGGAACGTTAAATTTTATGAGAGCTATGTCATTATTACACAAAATTATGACGCTCACGCGGATTATACATATTTTGTAATATCAATTTTGAAAGTATTCATAATTTTAGAAACACAGCGGTCTCTCAGACTCAGCTCAAGGGATAATATGCTAATAAATAAGATGGATCGCCGTCACCTGATTGTCGCGCTGCGGACGTACGTGGAATCCGATTGAAGTGCGTAGCTAGCGGCAACAGAAATAAAATGACAATGGGACGAACAGGTGTCTCCACTATGTAGTCCCCCCTTCCTCTTGACCTTGCAAGCACTCTTTCGGAGCCGGTGATCCATGCTGTACGTGCTCTAAATGCCATGGAAAGAAATGCAAGTAATCACAGAGCGCTCTCTTCACAGGATGGGTTGTAGATGATAAACTAATCTTGAGAGTTATCACTGAAGATATACCGCGGGAATTTCGTATTCCGGGAGTGAAAAGGCAGCTGGATATCTGGGCGTGGTTCCCGATCTTATCTCACTCAAAAAGCGAGCGGTATTTTCTTCCTGCTACTCGAAGGCCCAAATTCTCAAACTCCGCAGAGAGATACAAAAAGGATAACCTTGCCCAAGAGGTAACCCCGTTAGTCCACGCCTTGATGTTTCTAGCAAAATATGGAATCAACACGCTCTATCGAAAGAAGTAGTACGTACGTTTCCCTCGTCTGAAGTCTCCCACTGGGGGTCTCGTCCTTGTGTACAAATATGGATTGACGACCTCTGTTTTCGCCTCACCTTACTGGAAGAAATTCCTAACGCTACTAATATATTCAGACTAGTTGGAGACTGAAAGCCAACTCTTCGCCGGGAAGTCTAAATAACTCGAGCCAATATGGCTCAAACGGCTGCTTTCAGCTTCGGCGCTGTATGCGGAAATAACCCTGCCACTTGATGTTCAGAGGCAAGGTTTACCTGGGCCCGGTGATTGGGCGTATCTTCGCGTTAAGCCAGACGAATGCGTCGATTTTTAGTAGGGGGTGGATTGAAAAATTATTGGCATACAGTGTTAGAGTTCAGAATAATGCGTATCAATTCGGGTTTGCATACACATTTGTAAGTTTTACTTTTTTGCTTAAAGCGAAAATTTGTGGACAGACGTTTAGTTTTCGAAGAATTAATTCTCCTTGAGGTAATTCGCTATGATTTACCGCGGAATGTTTTTTATTTAATTTTATTTTCAGATTTATATTTTTGATATTTGAGATTAGGGTAAAAGTTGAGAAGGGTCTAATCACCTCACCCTGAAAATTTCGTGATCGCAAATACGGCGAATATTGAGAATGAATGGATCTCACTGCACTCATCGTGGACGTTTGAATGCATGAAAATGTTTATAGTAAATAATGTTCATGTTTGTAATAAATGTATTTGATTGGTAATAGTAGATGAAATTTATTACTAATATGCAAAAAGTAACACAATTACATTGTGACTTCCGGGTTCAAGTATTGCATCCCGCACTTGAATCCATGTGTACTCATGTTTTTCCGTTTCTTGGGACATTAATACATGGCCCCCTTAAACGTCTATCGAGCAAGCTAATGACGTCAATTGAATACTCCCTTAGCTTCTTCTGGACCACAAGTATTTCCGTAAAGAATTTCCCAGCAGGCTTGTAGATCTGTCGTAACTAACCGAGCATTTAAATGGGTTTACTAAAGTCGCCACACACACCGAATTTTACGGAGGAATAAGCTATGATTTGACTCATTTTCCGAAATTTATGTTGTTAATGATGTCATCCATGAAATTCATAACTAAATCTATCTACATCTACATCTACAAATTACCCTGCGAGCCACCTCTAGGGTGTTTGGCAGGGGGTGATCAATCACCAGCATGCAGCATGCATTTGGACTCCCACATGCACACCACACCGTCCAAGAAACGTCCCGTATAATAACAAACTATACTACTATATGCTGTTAGAAATAGAATATAGAATAGAAATTCAGAAACATGCAGTAAGTTTTACATAGGTTAGTAGGCTACACTACAAGTCATGCAATCTATTTACGCGTTATATTGCTGCCGTTATAATCTCTTATTGATCGTGGAAAAAATGACATTCGGAATTTGTCTGTTCTGCAATCTATCTCTCTTATTTTATTTATATGATCTGATCTTCCGTAGTACGTTGGCGTCCGCAAGATATGGTTAACTTCGTCAGAAAAGACACTGCTCTTGAATTTATCTAAAAGGTTTAGTCTATTTTTCAATCTACGGTCCGACAGAGATTCCCATCCGAGTTTATGTAAGAGGTCAGTTACACTAACAAGACTATCGTAACGACCTTTCACATACCTGGCAGCTCTTCTTTGCACGCGTTCTAACTCTGTTATTAAGCCTTTTTCATGAGGGTCCCAAACACTGGCAGCGTATAAAATCCTTGCAGTTGTAAATGTAACTTATACATTATTGAGAATTAATGGGTCAACTTCATTTCAATGTCGTGCTGCGAACATTTTTGAAAATGGATTAAAATGCACACCATGTGACAACATTAATTAATCTTCGACGGGACGGACTTTGTCCTCCTCCATGAGGTCCTCTTGATTGAAACCTTGAAACCGGGAATATAACAATAGGGTAGTTTCCTTCATCAAAGAAAACGAAAGGCATTGATTGCGATTCGTTACCCACCATTAGTGTATTCATAATATACAAATTATTTTGTTTTAGAAAGCCCAGTTTAGGCGAATGTTAATGGTCAATTTTAACCTCATTTGAAAAAGGCCAGATTGGCGCCCATGCCATGCCAATCCACGTGACGTCACAGGGACCTAGATTCTATACGTGTAATCACGAGTTTTACGTCGTCTGAAATTACCAATGCATGCATCTGGCACAGAGCTCAGGGATACATTTCTCAATAACCACCTATAAAAATTGTCTTTGGTCGGAAAGTTTCCTTCGTTTGATATGGTATTAATAATCCTCATTTAAGGCGAGCGCTACCTGCTAGCAGGGTATACTACTACTTGCTCGCAGCCTGCATCGTGGTGGCGCTCATAGCCTCGCACCAAGGTGGCGTCACATGGCGGCAGCCGGAACCATAATGACATCACACAGGCTTTTCCCAGCATTGATACTTAGCCGTCGCGTTTTCGCGCGCTTGAAAATTTTCACTTTTCATTTAATCGCGAAAAAAGGATATCGTCATTTAAAAATCTAAAAGCGTGAAATGCGTACTCCAGGAGTAATAATCTTTCGATTTAGGCAGTAAAAATACAATAGGAAACCACCCTATTGGATGGAAACTAGCACACATGGCCTGTGAGGATGAATCGTGCCCACATGTCGGTGGCAGCTTTTATTCAGGACGCCCACCAATCGCGTTTCGGGAGATGCCGCGTGTGCTTGGGGCGCGGGGCTATCGCCGTCAGAGGCATCGCGTCGGAATGACGCCGCGGAAGCACTCATAACAAACTAAATCCCCATCGGTCACGAGTGAATGGGCCATCAATTGGGCGACCAATGGAGCCAATCATCGGCTGCTCAACGGAGTGAATGGCTGCGGGAGTCGAGGATCCTCCGGGGCGCCGTCTATCTCATCATCGGCGGTGTTTCCATTGAAGAGAGGTTGACTGCATTTTCCGGTTGCGATTGGTCGTTGTGAAGGAGCCGTGTCCGGGTGATAGTGTCACGTGAGTGAAATGCTCAATAAAATGTGAGTGAGGATCATATATGCGCCATTTTGGTACGAAAGAATATTAAAAATTAAAATAAGTATAAAAATCATTTCATAAATCTAAAATCTTATAATTGTATTCAATTGTTTCTTCTTTATTTCCAATTATATGTTTTAAGTTTCCTCTTCATACAAGCAACATTTTACTCCGAAAACGCAAACATATGCGCAAAAGCATTCAAAGGATTTGCTGGTGACCGCTGAATAGAGGTAAAGGATGTATTGTTCTCAGGACTTGGGACTTGAACCCGCTACCTCTGGTGTGGTAGGCGAGGACGTTACCCCACCGCCACCGGCCGGAAACAATATTGCGATTCGGCAAATATGCGTCAAATATGCGGCAATGATATACTAGAAATATTGAGATTCAATGAATTCTGGACATGAAACCATCCAAAATTTTAAGTCTTAAATGGAAAAGTCACGAGTACGACTTGAAAATATGATCCGAAGTAAGCTTCGTCGGTCATGGTGGATTTTTTTTTTCTTCCGAAGCCTTCCACGTCCACATTCCGGCAATTTCAGCGATCAAATTTTCAAACTGCCCAATTGATGAAGGCGAAGTGATCCTTTTCATGGTCTCACGTCGGTTTAGTTCTGTCTACGCCGACGCGACATTTTGAAGAAAGACCCTCTCATTGATTACTGGCCGATGAAGGTGACGAGAAACACTAATAAATTGAACTTTATTTTCGCCTTTATTCGTTGGATTGGGAAAAATTAATTGAAGTACACGTTATAAATGGACGTCGTACCCCTGTTATCACGAATTGCGAAATGTTCCAATTGAGCCACACAAATATATCTAATGATTACATTCGTTCTGAAAGCGGTCTAACTACTTCAATGAGTTAGCGAAACTGCAGAGAAATTAATAGTCATTTTGTCGATGAGTTTACCCAAGCCACATTCAACCGTCATTTGTTTTATGAGAAGAATGAGGCATCATGCTCTTTTTCGGTTGTCGTGGAAGGCAAAAGTGTTGGCCATATCTTTAAATTGCTGAGAAAATCACTAAAAAAAATTCTTAAAAATATGAACACACAGAGTAAATTCATAATGAAGATATACCGTTCCTCGGGGATTACAAAAAACATGAAAGCAAGTTATCGGCGAAAAGTGGGGAACATGGTGTACTTAAGCTGAGTTATTCCATTCTTTGGGCTCGTGAAATAATGTAAAATTAGAGATTGATATTTGTTGTCACAATTATTCAATGCTGGCAACTAGGTATGGTAGTATTTAAGTCGATACAATCAGAATTATCTGAGGAGGAATCTTTTAGATGGCAGATAGTAAGTGCAGTTACAATAAAATCATTATTGACTGAATGTTTCACCGAAACGACTCAGTTAACCTCACGGCCTTCCGATCCGTTAGACGCAGGGGTGTCAAACACGCGGCCCGCGGCACCATGACTTCTTCAATCGCAGTCGACCCTTCCTTTGCTCCTTTAAGATTTACAGCTCTTAAAGTTGGAAGATCAAAACTTACTGGCACTTCATCCATATTACCCACATGCATTTCTTCATGCTCTTGTACAGGCAAAGAGGTGTCAAGTATCTGGGAGTATTAGTACCAGGGATTAAAGTAAATAAACTCTTTCTTCTCTTTCAGTTGCCTTTTTAAATAATAATAATTATAATATAGTTGCGGTAGTATTTTATATAATTCTCCTGTTATTGGTCCTGAAATACATATGCGGCCTTCGAGCAGTATGAGTTGGCTAATGTGGCCCGCCAAGGTGAATGAGTTTGACACTCCTGCCGGTTAGAGTACTTCATACATTCCATCGCCTATCAGCGATGAAAGTGATGACTCTAATATATCCTCTAACCTTTTGAGCGGAGACAGCCATCACCAATATGTTTTTATCTGTCGACTTGAATGTTTCTGCTGAGTGTGTTATGTTCTATTCCAGCCATCGAGTTTATGAATTAAATTGCGACTTGTGGCCGGGGAAACGAACTCATTACGCTGAGAACTATCGTCCTAAAGTGATTGAAGTAAGGTGTGACCGTCACGGGCGACCTCCCTGCGTAACGATGCGTGATTTCGGAAAATTCTCAATGGTTTCGTTTACAAATTTGTCATTGTTTTAGATTACATTATTGTTTGAAAATTAAAGAAACACGTATTTTTTCGCTTGTCCATCTGTTGCCTACGTATTGCATGGCATTGGCTTATGGGTAGGTGTTGTGATTTTAATCTACCGCCGTATAATATGTGAACAACGTGCCCCTTGTAGAATTAAGTTTTTCGCGGCGGTGAAAAATCGACGGCCTCAACCCTTTCGCGAATACGTTGCTGACGCCAGGAACTTATGTACAGCGCGTCACCTCTTCTCAGCCACTCCTCGGTCTTGTACGTGGGCCTCGCATGGTTCGCTGTGGTTTGCTATCTTGTGAGCGATTCCAATGAGGATACTTGGAGCATAAAACTCCGTCCGTCGGATGGAACGTGAAGCGGTGGTTCTCTTGGTGCCTTCCGTTAAGAGTAGGCAGTTGCGCAGATGACCTGATGAGCTATAGGTCGCCGCCTTCAAAAACCATACCTGTACCCAAAATTTGAAATGTTTACCTCTGGGGCAAACTTGTTGCATGTGACACACATGCAAATGTGGACGAGGGTCTTTTTTGTTGGTGTATATGGGTATGCATTTCAATGTTTATTTCTCTGAGCTACAATATGCATTGATGGTTTTTGATTTTTAATATCCGAGTTAATGTGTGAATCTTTAAACGGATAATTAAATAATTTTGAGGTTGAAGGTGCTAATTAAATTCATTCCGGCCTGGAAATCAATCCACGACAACATATTTTTTGTATCCTGAAAATTTCAAGATGGTAGCGTAAGTTTTGAACGAGTAATTCGTCGCGAAAACAGACAGAATAGGATGAGCCGAGCGTCCTCTTAACGCGGAGTCGCTCTATTTCTCTACGAATACCTCAAGAGAACGGTTGAGGAGCCTCTCTCGCTATCATCCCCCCCCCCCACACGAACCGGCTGGAATGAATTAAAGATGACTTGCGTTTCTCTCAAGTTCAAGAAGTGGAAGTGGGAAATGGTGGAGTGAAAGTGTGGAATGGGGGGGTTGGCGGGCAGGTGGAATATTTGACGCCCACGCGGCTTCGTCCGGCGCCCTCACCGTCAGAAGAGGGAAATAATGAAGTGAAGGCGCTCATGTCCAGTGTCACGAATGGTAATGAATGTATGGTCATATGTGTATATATCTAGCATATATAATAGTTCAAGGATGCCAAAATTACGTCAAATTTTCTCATAAAAATTTATTTTCACGATGAAGTGGTCTATCAAATTATTAAATTTTCAATTATTAGTCTATTATGAAGTGAAGAACCTGGGTAGCGTAGTGGTCTGCTTAGTGGCCAAAGCGAGTCGCTACCACTAAATAGAAACACAAGAAAGGAAACACTTACACGGGAAAAAATACGCTGGTGCTTTCGAAGAAGTAGCTTCTTTTTCAACATCTGTGATAGTGTTTGCTGAGATGTCGAGAAAGAAGCTACTGTTTCGAAAGCTCCAAAATATTTTTTCCCGTGTGAGTGTTTCTTTTCATGTGTTTCTGTTTTAGTGATAGTGACTCGCTCTTGAACTATAATTATATGCTACACGCTTTATTTTTAGACATTATTGTGTGTAAGCAACATTATTGTGTATAAGTGTATTGTGTAACTAGGAATATGCTTTGGGGGGAGATGAGAGGGGATGGGAAGAGTGACCTCCCACCCACTACACCCCCTTTTAGGAAAAATGACATGCCTGCGAATACATTTTACATAATTTTAGAACTTATAATTTGGGTTTCATTAAAAGGTTACGTTAAAATTTACTATTAGCCAAAACTAGACAACATTTTTGAATACTATTTTTATTTCTCTGAGGCTTTGGGGGGGATCTATTCTCCTCATCCCCCCATAGTTACGCTACTGTGTATAAGTATAGTATTAGGGTAATCTTCATTTTAAAATTTTTCGAATTTCTTTTGGGACGACCCCCAATTTGTTCCATTTGACGATAAAAATAAATCTTTTGAATTATTTGTGCAATCGCATACGGGAAAACGTGCCGCAGAGCAGTTCAAGTTTTGAAATTTTGGTATTTTTGGGTGTTTTTCGGGCATAACTGAAGATGATGTCACTCTCAGATTATTCTATCTCTTTTCTGTTTTTTACAACGACTCGTTAGACATTTGTAGGGTATCACCTCAAATATCTTTCATTTCTGTCCTTTGGTTCTCGGGATATCGCGCCAAGACTGAGCGCGCCCCACCCCAGACAGATATTTTGGGTGGCACGCGGGTTGCATACGCGCAATATTTGTTGATCATTCTCACCCGTCGTAAAACCATAAAATTCGAACCACGAACATTTATCTCTCCGGGCCACTAAGCAGACCAATGCGCTACCCACGTTCTTCAATTCATAATTAACTGATAATGGAAAATTTAACAATTTGATAGACCACTTCATCGTCAATATTAATATTTATGAGAGAATTTTATGTAATTTTGGCATCCCATCCATCATTCATTAGACAAAAAATTGGAAAAATCTGCAATTCTTGGCCTGCGTAGTTAAATACACATTTGCGATTGCGATGAAACGTTAGCCATTGATTCCTGCCATGTTCCACGTTAAACTACTTCGAGTTTGGTAAATCGATTTAAATACGCGGTGGAAGACAACGAGGTAACACATCCTCAGGCCGACTAGAGAACTAAGGGCGTACCAAGGATCAAAACTAGGGGGGGGGGGGCAAGCCATGGTTGTTAAAGTTGTAGGTAAGATTTAAGTATGGAAAAGGTAAATGAAATCAACATTTTAAGGAAATAGTAACAGCTCTTTATTAGTTTTTACAATTATATTAAGTCGCCGGCCTCGGTGGCGGCGGGGTAACGTTCTCGCCTGCCAAACAGGAGATTCGAGTCCCGCCCGGGTAGGTTTCCCCGATCCAGAGCATGGTCGTTTCTGTACGTTTACTTGTTGTTGTTGAACATTCCGGTGTAAAATGGCCAATAAGAGCTGTATCCGATGGGTTGAGAATAAAATGAAATAAAAAATAAATAAAACAAAATAAATTTGCTTGAAAAAAATATTATTTTCCTAAAGACATTTGAGATTTTTGCCTCCAGGGGGGAGGTAGCTGACCCCTCCTGCCCCTCGCTGGATACGCCCATGTAGAGAACCCTTTATTTGTATATGTACATATACTACTGTAATAGTCTAGGGTGGGTCGAAAAATAAAGTTTTTCAGGATCAAATATGTGCTATGCGGGAAAGTTGCCAACTTACATAAGGGGATCAGTACCAAAATTTTTCAAAATCCGATATTGTTAATCGCCACCACCCGAACCACAAAGTTGAAGATTTTTCGTACATTCAGGTTGAATTTAGATAGAGGCACCCATGGAGAATAAATCACTGCTACTAAGCCCGCTTTGGCAATAAACAGTGATTTATGTAACATCGATTAATCGATTTTATATTTATGTAGACTGTTATAGTGCTTGCAAAATCAGCATTCTTCCGCTTTTAGATACGTTGCCTACTTTCAGATCTATTTGCAAAAAAATCGATGATCTTTCGCAGTTGAGTTGATGACGTCACGAATGAATGCCGATGTTGTCACCGCTTCTCCGCCACTCTTCGGCATTGTGTAAGGGTCGCGTGTGGTTTGGTGTTCTTGACACTCTTGAGAGCGATTCCATCCCTCCATGAATGGCTCTCCCTCAACGAGTGAATGAGCCAGTCTTTGTGACGTCATCAACTCATGAAAAATAGTCGACAACTTTTGCATTTTCTTTTTTATACTCACGACAGAAGTTGGAAAAATATTTTCATCTCCTCGCATTTTATATTAATTAAAATCCCAGAAAACAACACGAATCATAATTTAAGAAAATAGTCGGTATGTCAATAGGCGGTTTGATTGATTTACCTAATCACATTTATAAGCAACTAGCTGAAGTACATATCATTATAGTACTCCTGAAGTGAAAATATAAACATGTAAGATCTTATATGACGTCATGAACTCATGAATAGAGGTTGGAAAATTCAGCGTTTCCTTATTTCATACTCATGAGTGAATGCCTTAATGGCAAAGATTTTTTCTTCGTCTTAACCTATCTATCCCTTCCATCTGGAATTCCACAACAGCTTTCTGTAAATAGTACGAATATTTTAGTAACAACTCTCTATTGTGTTCTACAAATTTTTATTCTCTTCAATTTAAATCACTTCCGTCACCAACCAGTTTCAACATGATCATGCCAATTGCCGACTCTCGCGGAGCATTATGGATGCCAGCGGAGTAAGGGAAGGAGACGTAATCGTGAAGAAGGGTAGTTATTGTGTACGAAAAGGGAAGGAATTTGGAGGCTGAACTCGGTCACGTTTTGGGCTGAGGTGAGAAGTGGTGTACTCACGGAACGAGGTTCAAAGTTGAGAATTTCAAAGCGCTCTAGTCATTTGGAATTAAAATTTCGGGAACACCATCGTTTAGCAATTTCTTTTTTTTAACTCACTCGTTGATTCGGAAGTGGCTAAAACTTGAGGCGAAAAATGAGGTCATATTGGATTGCGGCGAAAATTTGGGGTAAAGGGAATGGAGGTCGACAATACTCGACCCATTTAGAATTTTCAAAATTGTCTTCTCTGGCGTGTGCCCTTTTGCCTCTGGCATTCTGCATAAGATATCATTTATTCCTTCAAATTCCTTCCCGTTCTAAAAACAATAGAAAGGTTTCCTATAATTTTTTTATTGCCTAAATCGAAGGAGTATTACTCCTGGAGTACGTATTTCACGCTTTTAGATTTTTAAATGACGATATCTATTTTTCGCGATTAAATGAAAAGTGAAAATATTCAAGCGCGCGAAAACGCGACGGCTAAGTATCAATGCTGGGAAAAAGCCGTGTGACGTCATTCTGGTTCCCGCTGTCGGCGCGTGAGGTGACCTTGGGGCGAGGCTTTGAGCACTGATACGATGCAGGCTGCTAGCAGGTAGCAGACTACCCTGCTAGCAGGTAGCGCTTGGCTTAAATAAGGATTATTAATACCCTATCAAACGAAGGAAACTTTCCGACCTTAGCCAGTTTTAATAGGTGATTATTAAGACATGTTTCCCTTAGGTCTGTGCCACATGCATGCATTGGTAATTCAGACGATGTAAAACTCCTACCTACTCGTATAGAAACTAGGTCCCTGTGACGTCACGTGGAGTGGCATCGCATGGGCGCCAATCTGGCCTTTTTCAAATGCGGTTAAAATTGACCATTTCCATTCGTCTGAACTGGGATTTCTAAAACCAAATAATTTGTAAATTATGAATACACTAATGGTGGGTAAGGAATCGCAATCAATACCTTTCGTTTTCTTTGCTGAAGGAAACTACCCTATTGCTTAAGTTTACGGTTTCCATCTCGGGTTCAGCGGTTAGAGCTCCTAAATGCATAATACGGTCTTTACAGGAAGCCAATGGGCAGTGATGACAAATGAAACGAAACGAAAGTCAAAACCGGTAAAATTTCAAAAATTTAATTCCCGGGAGTGAAATGTGGAAACGAAACGAAATGGATTTAAAACCCGGGGAGATAAACGCGGGGTTGAAACGAAATTGGAGTCAAAACCACTTCGGGTCGAAACTAAACTAAAACTCTGGGACGAAACGAAACGCAGATAATATTTCGCACCGGAGGGGCCACGTTCTTCATCTTCAAATGGTTTAGTTTCGACCCACACACCGAGTACGAAGTATGGTTGAATGAAGTAGAGGCTCGTCCTACCGCCATAATATGCTTGGGTAGGCCGGTGTTTGGGCACCTCTCGCAAACTAATTACTTAAAAATTTCCCTAAATTGTTTTTTGCCTATCCTTGTATACCCGAGGGTCATCGAAATCCGGTTGACGATTTTGAAATTTAAAAAAAATGTTTTTTTTTGGGGACAGTCTAATGTATGGGGCCCTCATATTTTTACCACTAACAGGAGAACGGTGAACGCAAAGTGGCCATTCGATTTTTAAGCTCAAGGTTTTAACCTCTCTGCAAGTATGTCAAACGTAATGGGTCGAAAGTATACCCTCTTATCCCCCCTTCACTCAACTTCTGGGATCGAAGCGTAAGTAGCAGCGGAGTTTCGATTAATTTAGTCTCGTTCCGGGAGTAAAGTTTCGTCCTGGTTCGAAACTAAAGTCCTTGGTGGTTTTTATTTCGTGCGGAAGCGAAACTAAACCCAGGCCTCGTATTTTCGTTTCGCTCCCGGTCGAAACGAAACATTTTCGTTTATTTTCACTTACCATCCCTGCCAATGGGATGTATACGATTGAAAGTCTGAAGAGAACTCCGGGGTTGGCCTAATCACGAAAAAAGTATTCCAAGTAGGGAGCAGCAATCTTCTGAGAAATTTACCCCAGGATGTGAAACGGTGCCTTCGGGAAGGAAAGCTAACTATTCAAGCGTCCTATCGGCGTAATAGGATGCATCAATTCTCTCCATCCTGTCTTTTTGCACGGAAGTTTACTCCTCTTTTATTCATTTTATTGCAATGAAATTTTTGGGGCGTATAACGTTGACCGTGGTAACATTTGCTTGTATCTCAAATTTTGAAAAAATTGACTAAGCATTTGCTCACGTATAATTTTCTTTAATTTAGGGATACTGGAAAATGTTGAAAAAGGTCGCTTCTATTTTAGAAGAGAGTGGAGCGTCCTCTGAATAGAACTTCCATATGCCTCGGGCTTTAACTGTACCTTGATAATGGTGAAAATACGTTGAGTTGAATGGAGAATTTAGTACCTAAGTGATATATAATTGAGGGATCACCCAATTCTTTTCTGAAAAATGAGGATTAATGATGGAGATTCATCTAAAATATCGACATAACCTTCCTTATTCTTGATTTTGTAAATATAAATTATAACACCGTCAAGTCTTATGCCAAATAATTGTAATACGTAATGCAAATTTCAACATAATAGTTTTGCAGGCGTGACTTCACTGCCTTTCACGCTGCTAAGACTCTTAATATTTGCGGTTGTAAAATAGATAGTTCCCCGTGTTGATTCTGGTGGTACTATGTTCGCTCGTTCTTAGAAAATGCTCGGCTCTTCTTAGCTTCCAGCCTCAGTTATTATCATTTTGGCATTTCTTATATATACTCTTAGAGTCATATTTCGTAGCATCTCTCACATTCGTCGCATTTTCCGTATAAGATCCTTAATGCGAATCGTTGCCTATAGGAAAAAACATAAAATCGTTCAATCTTTCCCAGATGTCGCTGAATGGTAAGCAGAATACGTAAAATGTCGATTTTCTTCTTCTTCGTTCGCTTTCACTTCTCATGATTACTATAGTTTAATTATCTGTCCTCCGCTTCCCCTTAGGACCTTCAGATTTGAATAAGCTTTAATTTAAAAATTTATCCAAATTAAAATTCAAGCAAGGGAGACCAATAACCAATATTAGTTTCCATAAGTTTATTTCCCTACTTGTAATTTTCTTTTCAACTACCTCGGTGTCTTGCAGGGGCTATAAGTTCACGGTTAAGGTATTGCATCTAAAACTTTGAAAGGATGCATTTTTTGAGTTTACCATTTAAATACTTGTAATTATATTAGTATTTGATTGACATGAAACCTCAACAGGGGTAAGTGTAAGTACCTAAATAAAGACCTGTTTATAAAAAGAATTAGCAAAAAACTATACGCATGGCGAACTTAGTGATAGATTCCAGTAATCATACTTAAATTCATAGAAAAAATTAGCGCGGAATTAGTGTGAAATTAGCACGATAATTGGCGTGAGAGTTGGTCGATTTTGAATAAGTGGGAAAATTAGCGCGAAACTTAGGAACGCGCAGTGTCGTATTCATTTTTTCGTGCGCTTTTCAACCGTGTTTTGTTAGCTCTAGCCATGAATCACGAATATTACAAAAGAGGATCCTCAAGTCGGCCTCTAATTGTGTTGTCAACCGCCGCGCATTTAAATGGGTTGACTGAAGTCGCCACTCGCGTCGCTGACGGACAAAGTGATCCGAGTTTCACGTGGAAACAAGGTATAATACGGAATTTTAACAGAATTTTACGTTCATGATGATATTATGTTATCAAATGCAGAAGTCTTCCATGCTATTCCTCTCAATTACAAAGACCATACTGCAGAATATTGGAAAAAAGTGGATCGACTCTCACTTACCGCGCCTTGGACATTTTTGAAAACCGATTAAAATGCGACCGAAGTGGCAACAAAAATCAGCCTTCAATGGGATTGAATTGGGCCTCCTCTATGCAGTCCTCTTGCCACCGGTCGTGGAAAAAGATCTCGGAATGAAAAATATCACGGATATAACATAGAATTGAGTAGTAAACTCCAAAAAGTAATCGATTCGATTAAGAAAGCGTTTAGCACATTTTCAGTGCTTTTGCGTAGTAGTTTGCTGTGATAGTTATGTCGAAAAATTACAGTTGGCGTCCAGTGCACGCTTATTTTTTTCTATGAACGCCCTAACCTGTGAGGTTAATTTTATCGTTTATAATAGATAAATATTATCCAAATTTATACTTATTACTATAATTACTAAAATTATACTTCTTTATATTTCCATGAACCCATTATAACCCAATGTTGCTTCTAAGCAACACCAATAATGTATAAATTTTCAGCTCTCTTTAGGAAATATATAAACGACGTATTATTTTGTGGTGTAAAATTTAATGACAAAATATTTAGCTGCCACGATAATTATGATTGAGTGCAAAATTTAAAGATTTTCAAAATGAGAAATCCTGAAATATGATGACGCCCAGAAGCAGCTCTGGGTTAGAAAGGTTGAACGGTATATAAGATGCCGTGTTAACTCAGACAAATCCATTAAAAACTATTCTTTCTCCACAAAAACAATCTCTGACTCTGTTCTTTAGTTCACTTCAGCCTACCTTCTGAGCACGCGCTGCTAGATGGCCTTAGCACCATTTCCTTCGTGGTGGTAAGTGCGAGTAGGCGTTTGGTGAAGGGCCTTTTCATTCGCTGTCACCCGCAAAATGAATTGTCCATTGACTCCCATCTTTATGATCTCCTTCATGGCTGTATTTCAGTAGCCTCTTCCCCTTTGTTCTTTCACTACGTTAACCTTCCAGTATATATATCCGGATTCGCCATAGATGTTAAAAACCTTTATGCTCACTTTTTCTTAACTTGCTTCGTTATGATTGCCTGCTTCTTCGATGGAATTTTGTAATTGATTTTTAACTTCCCATTTTCAGATCGACTTGAAATCTTGCACACCTGTTTGCTTCTGATGGTTGTACAAAATTCAATGGTCAGGCAATTTTTTCCATAGCGCTTTAAGTAATTAATTTAATTTTCATATTTTAATTGTCTAAATGCATGGCGTTAATAGCTCTGGTTTAATCAATTTCATTATTCACCACTTAAAAGTAAACAATGGAAATAAAAGAAAAAATATTTTAAAAACATGCTTTATCCTAAGAGCAGTGTACTATATGAACAAAAAAGTTTTAAAAAATAAGCTTTTCGTCTTTCGTCGTCAATCTTTACTCATCTAGTAGGCATTTTTACGCTCATTTATAACAAACCTAATTTGCACCCACGTTTTATTCTCCGAGTGACGAAAAGCTTATTTTTTATTAGTGCATTTCATAATACTTTTGGGAAAAGTGTATTAAATATTTTATTTTATTTCGTCTTCTTATCCTTCAGAGGATATAAATCAATTATTTACTCCATTAATCACCATGAAAATGACAGTATACAATAGGGTAGTTTCCTTCATCAAAGAAAACGAAAGGCATTGATTGCGATTCGTTACCCACCATTAGTGTATTCATAATATACAAATTATTTCGTTTTAGAAATACCGGTATAGACGAATGGGAATGGTCAATTTTATCCTCATTTGAATAAGGCAAGATTGGCGCCCATGCGAAGCCACTCCACGTGACGTCACAGGGACCTAGTTTCTACACGAGAGGATAGGAGTTATACATCGTCTGAGGTTACCAATGCATGCATGAGGCACAGAGCTCAGGGAAACATATCTTAATAATCACCTATTAAAACTGGCTAAGGTCGGAAAGTTTTCTTCGTTTGATAAGGTATTAATAAACCTTTTTTAGCCAAGCGCTACCAGCCAGCAAGGTACTCAGCTACCCGCTAGCATCCTGCGTCCTATCATCGCTCAGAGCCTCGATCAAGGTCACCTCACAAGGCGGGAGGGGGAACCAGAAATGCGTCGCACGGACTTTTTCCCATCATTCCTACTTACGCGTCGCGTTTTCGCGCGCTTGAAAATTTTCACTTTTCATTTAATCGCGAAAAATAGATATCGTCATTTAAAAATCTAAAAGCGTGAAATACGTACTCCAGGAGTAATAATCTTTCGATTTAGGCATTAAAAAAGTAATAGGAAACCACCCTATTGAGATCGCGATCGGTTTTGTTTTGACATTTAAGTGAACTTAACAAAAAGTTTGAGATTAATCAAGTGAAAAATGGATTTATACTTAAAATTTGAATTCCTCTAAATTAACCCATAGAGTGTTCTGACTCTTAAGACGATTCATACCTCCCGCTCGAACGTTATTTTTCCGTGCGGACTATCCGCTTAGTAACTATGCTGTTGTATTAGAGAAATTTAATCACATTTCCACTTTTTTATTTCTAGAAATCCTCTGATAGTTTAAGCATATTCAGGTTCAACACGGCTCTGTTAGCGGAAACTTGCTGTGTTTTTTTAATAAAAAAAGAAGAAAAGTGTTTAAGTGTTTCTTTTATTGGATAACTTCCATTCTACCACGCCCGAAGTCGTCGATATTTAGCTATCATAATAATATCTTGAAACGGTTGTGTTACGAATACCCCAGTCAACATGTGTACGCTGTAACTACGCTGTTGTAATAGAGAAATTTAATCACATTCTTACTTTTTTATGCCTAGAAACCCCCTGATAGTTTAAGCACATTCTGTTTCAACACGGCTCTGTTGGCGGAAACTTGCAGTGTTTTTTTAATAAAAAAAGAAGAAAAGTGTTTAAGTGTTTCTTTTATCGGATAACTTCCATTCTACCACGCCCGAAGTCGTCGATATTTAGCTATCATAATAATATCTTGAAACGGTTGTGTTACGAATACCCCAGTCAACATGTGTACGCTGTAACTACGCTGTTGTAATAGAGAAATTTAATCACATTTCCACTTTTTTATTTCTAGAAACCCCCTGATAGTTTAAGCACATTCTGGTTCAACACGGCTCTGTTAGCGGAAACTTGCAGTGTTTTTTTAATAAAAAAAGAGGAAAAGTGTTTAAGTTTTTATTGGATAACTTCCATTCTACCACGCCCGAAGTCGTCGATATTTAGCTATCATAATAATATCTTGAAACGGTTGTGTTACGAATACCCCAGTCAACATGTGTACGCTGTAACTACGCTGTTGTAATAGAGAAATTTAATCACATTTCCACTTTTTTATTTCTAGACACCCCCTGATAGTTTAAGCACATTCTGGTTCAACACGGCTCTGTTAGCGGAAACGTGCAGTGTTTTTTTAATAAAAAAAGAAGAAAAGTGTTTGTTTCTTTTATTGGATAACTTCCATTCTACCACGCCCGAAGTCGTCGATATTTAGCTATCATAATAATATCTTGAAATGGTTGTGTTACGAATACCCCAGTCAACATGTGTATGCTAGTGCATGTAACTACGCTGTTGTAATAGAGAAATTTAATCACATATTTACTTTTTTATGCCTAGAAACCCTCTGATAGTTAAAGCATATTCTGGTTTAACACGGCTCTGTTAGCGGAAACTTGCGGTGTGTTTTTTTTTAGAAAAAGAAGAATAGTGTTTCTATAATTGGATAACTTCCATTCTACCACGCCCGAAGTCGTCGATATTTAGCACTTATAATTATATCCTGAAATGGTTGTGTTACGAATACCCTAGTCAACATGTGCTTTTATCTCAAGTTTGAAGATTTCACCTAATTTTTTCTCGAGTGCAGTTTTTATTTTTGAGATGCAGGTAAATCATGAGAAATCATCTCTCCTACTACCTCTGAAGATTTCATGATGAAAGCGTAACTTGTTAATGTACAGTTCTTCGGCATAAAAGACAAAAGGTGACCTGTCGAGAAGAAGTTTTTCGTTCTCTTCACGTTGCCTTGGCACCATTTGGAAGCGTGGAAACTGAAAGAAAGTTCGACATCAAGAGTGTAAAAATAGGTTGACTGAATAATGGAACCCGGCGAATCAGCTATCATAGAAATGAACAAAGGGTAGAGGTTTTATATGAATCATAGACTGATGAGTGAGTAGAAATGTTGTTAAGAAAGATTATTATAATAAGTTATAAATTAGGAACAAAACGTTTCGAAAAGTTTACCTTTGCTGGAGGTCAAAAATATAAAATAACTTCACGTGGAACGAGTGAAAGGATTCAGAGGGCTAAGACTGTGGAGGTAGCGAGTAATAAAATTTAAAGTAATGGAAAGTAAACAGTTTTTGTAATGTTTAGTTTTGATGTAGGTTCGACGGATGTGTAGAAAGGTCGAGTCGGATCAGATTTAAATTTGAGAAACGGTAGGGAATCGTATCTGTTGTACACTTGTGCTAGATTCCAGCATTTTTATCTGTGATCGATTTTATGGAATAAGTGTGGATTACGACTGGTATTTGATTTTTGGAGAACTGTGTTTTGGGGTAACTACAAGTGGGGAAAGGGAAGAGCAGAAATAGAAAGAATCCTTTATTGTATTTCCTTAAGGAATTAAGTGTTAACAAATTACGATCAAGATGATTGGCGTTTAGATAATTTTCAACCCTAGAGCTGTTAAGTAAAAATCAACAGAGCATTCAGTACATCGCTTGAGGCGGATCTTTGAGGTGAATAACATTAGTAAATCGCTACGAATAGACTACCGAAATACAAATTTAAGAAGTTAATTGGAAATACAAGTGCATAGATAGCTTTTCTACCATGGCTCATATATATGCATTGTAGGTTTTAAGAAGTATTTTATTTTTCTTATCCATTAAATTTTGATTTCCTTTCATATCACCATCGCATTATCTTTTCATGCGATACATTTTCAATAGTTGATTTTTATGCAATAGTGTCAACGCCGATATCGTATGTTATAACTTCGTGCTACTGAGGTGATAGCGTAAGATTTTTTTGGTGTCCAATGGACTGTCCAAATTCTCATATTTCCATTATTCGTTGGACATTATTTTACTTTGGATCATATATTATTACTTAAGGAATTCTTCTCTACTAACCTAAACCTCATCCTTTTGGAACATTATGCATTAAGTTCTCGAGAGCATAGTCCTAAGCAAGTGTGTTTTATTAAAATTCGCATCCAGCGTCGCGTTTGCGTCATTGACAGTGAAGGAAAGCTCTCACTGATGAGATCATATGGAAGGATATACGAGACTTTGTGTCGACATCGGATGGGTGTCGTAGCTGATGAACTTCTGCGCGTTTGTCTCTCGGGCTGGCCTCAAGTAAAACTTACGACGGTGAAATAGCATACTTGATGAGACTATTGCTGTTAAAGCGCTCCCAGTAATTTCAGCGGTACTTATCTCACTGATTGCTGTTTCCTTAGAGATGTCTTTCTTCCTCACTCTACTTTCAACACCACTCCTAAACCGTTGGCATGCAGCCTATACCATTTCCATTTTAAAATCTGTTACGCCAATGATAATTAAGTTCTGTCGGGTTAGAACTGAGGCTGCTGCCTACTTGAATCCAGCTGTTTCTATCATCGCTATCGGGAGTCCGCCTTTGGTTCTAGTGGGAGGAGACGATATTTAAGAGGAGGCGTATGAATAAATGGTAAAGGTTATGTGTGCATTATAGAAAGATAAGTGAGCAAAAATTTTATTAGCTACATTTATTCTAATAAGGTAAAAATTAGGAACAAAATGTTTCGAAAAATTAAACTTGGCTGGAGGTCAAATTATAAAATGAGTTCGCATTTAATGAATGAAGTCAGTGGGGTAGCCAGAAATGTTTTCGGGAAAGGGGCCAAAAGGGGTGAGGAATTTTTGAAGAACAGGGTACTAAGTTGAGGGTTTTAAACTAATTTCAACAGTTTTATTAATGGAAAAAACTTCATTTTCCAAAGAAATTTTTTTTATTCAAGATTTGTTTTCCCCGGACCACTCCCCTCGCTACGCCACTGAATGAAAGGAGTCATAAGATTTAACCTCTAAAGGTAGCGAGTAATAAAATTGAAAGTAATGGAAAGTAAACAGTTTTTATATTTTTTCTACTAATATAGGCTCTACGGATGTGTAAAAAGTAAGATTCGGTTCAGATTTAAATTTGGAAAATGGTAGGGAATCGTGTCTGTATTTATAATTGTGGTAGATTCCAGCATATTCTATGTGATCGATTTTATGGAATAAGTGCGGATTACGACTGGTATTTCATAAAGTATTATTATGAAAACTGTATTTCTGCGGTTAAATATGTTGTACATGCGAGAAGGAAGAAGAGCAGAAAGAGAAAGAAAAAGTTTTATTTTCTTCATAAATCGAATGCTAGCAAGTGACATTGAACATGATTGGCGTTTGTATAGTTTTCAACCTCCCTCTTGACCGGTCGTGTTTTTTTGGTGACAGGTTACTTACGTAAAATTACGTTCAGAATTTTCCCTTTTTTCTAATTCAAAAAAAATCTATCTGATAATATTTTTATATAAATTATCCGGCCTCGGTGGCGTCGGGTTAAAGTCCTCGCCTGTGAAACCGAAGGTTTTCGTCACGTCAGGGTAGATTACCTCTATCCTGGGCATAGTTTTTTTTATGCTTCCATTGTTATTGTTCGTTGGAATCCTCCGGTGTAAAGACATTCATTGCGCTGTTTTCGGGGTGGTGTAGATAAATAAATATAAAAAATAAAAAGACAAAAGGGAAACTTTTCAAATTTGAGATGCAGGCAAATGCTGATAAGGGTCTACTTATTATGCTCCTTAAAGATAGCATGAGTTTTGAGTCAAGATGATAGTAAAAGTTTTGAGCGAGTAATCCATCACCAAAACAGATCAATTTAGCGGGAGGTAAGGCTAAAAATGGAGAGCTTTTGAAACAATTTTTAAATGGAAATAACCGCTACGAAGACAGCGGTGCACCTTTTTGTAGTGGTCGACAGGACCCATGATCTTTCAATTTAGAGACTTCAATGGACCTGAAGGTATCTTGCATGATATGTGGTGGAAGTTATTGATATCAGTTAAATAAATTGCCCACAGGGATTGCCCACAGATTTCAGTGGACCTGAATAAGGTATTTTGCATGATTAGTGCGCCATGGGGTGGAAGTAATTAATATTAATGGCACAAGATACAATAAGACAAGCATTTGAAAATGTACGGAATTCATTGTAAAATCTTGTTTAACTAATAACTGAGGACGGTAGATAGAACTCTGGCGAAATATTGTTCAAATTCATGGATACCAGTGGAAGTAAATCAGAAAGACCTATCTCATTCCAGAGTGATAAAATAATTCGTCTTTGCCGGGACTCCAGGCTGAAGAACTCCTGCGACGAAAAAACAATTTGGCAAAGAAAAACTATCAGGCTAGGAGTTGCCTTGGCGGGTTAACTGTTTAGAATTTTCGGCGTGATTTTGAGGGATCTTGGTTCAAATCCCGGCAAACGAAAATGATTCTCGCCTCACGAATATTCCCTGATACTGATTGTGAGGCGAAGTTTGCTAAGGCATTTATAACTCGGTTTATCAGGGTTTGATAACTCTTTAAATTCCATCAATGTTAGCGGCTCCATGACCGATGATTTCACAGCTCACAGCTCTGTTCTTATCGTCTAGGTAATGAGTCTTAAAGAGTTCCTCTTCATCTTCTTACTCTGTGAAATACCAAATCTCTTTTCTTAGTCACTCGTTTCCAATTCTAATGGTCATTCATTCTCTCTCATTCATGGTCGCGGGATTAGAAATAAAAATTAGACACGCCATTGAAAATGTCTATTGTATTCATATTAACGTTGCTAGGTATTTAATATCAGGTAAAATATCTTGATATTATCCTTACATTCTTTTTGGGAATTGAATTGTATGAAGTGATATAAATAAAGGGTTTTGTATATGTCCAATTTGATTTTCACTCGTACAGCTAGTTCCGACGTATTCGCAATTCATCCTGGGGTACTTCTGAAATCAGAGCCAAATGGTCAAATCACACTGAAGTCGACATAAGCTAAATCCTTTACGCATTTCATTTCACATGATTACGTTTATCTCGCCTCACAGCTTTGAATTCAATTGATTTGTAGCTATTTAAGCCTTTCATCATTTTAAACCTTCATTAATTGTTTCTCGATTGTTTTTTCTCGTTATTTGCATTTACCAGGTTTTTTATTTCATTTTATTCTGGGTAATCGTACTTTTCTGCTTGAAATTAAATGAATGCCTCGCTTTTTTAAGCTCTAGAATCGGGATCCCTTTTTGGCCACATGCATATCTAATCCATAAATCTCTACTCTCGTAGTCTAGGGATAAATTTCAGTGATTTTTCATGGTTCCCCGTCAAAAATCTGCTGAATTACTCAGAGGTCTATTTGGCCGTTTCCGAAGGGAAATTGATAATAGAATATTAACTAAGCGTGTGCCGTGAATCCGTTCGCCAAGAGAAAAATTTCCATTTCTGGTTTCCTGCTCTTGAATTTTTCGTGATGGCCAATCAGCTGATCCATATAATTTCAGGTCTGTGCTCTCATTCCATTACGTTCAGTAAAAGGAATTAAAAATGCAGAGCTCTCGAAAAAAATGTCCAAGACTTCATGTAGTGGGTTGATATCGCTTATGGCTATCAGGTGTTATTTGTATATTTTGTCGATAACATATTAATCGTGCATGTGTTCATTAATTCAGGGGATTTGTTTTTAGATTTTAGTTTTTTAAGTTAACCTGAATTCGATCCTAGATTATACAAGTTATCGTTCTCTGGTGTATCAACAGATAATTAAATGGGAACTTTAATTTTAAATAATTTAAATATTATCTTGAAAATAAAGTAATTTAAATTTGCAAGGTCCATATGTTAATAATGAACACGACTCAGGTTTTGTGGTGTTGTTGCATCTTCTAGATCATCTAAATGAGCTTTACTAAGTCTAATTCATATGCTTCCCATACTGAAAAAAGGTTTCCCGTAGGAAGCTTGAAGTTTTCAGTTAAGTTGAAACTTCGAGAAATGAAAGTATTTTCGTATATGTGTATTTAAGAAATCCATTTTATCATGAAAGAATTTTAGTTAAGTATTGTCAGACGTAATTTTATGTTTACTCAAATCTATAGAGCGGGTATAACATTTTTTATATTGAAATTACATTTTCATTATAATACTTGTTGGATAACCATATGACGAATCACTATTCCTATTGTATTTATATTATCCATATTATTTTATTTTTTACGCTATTGTATTGAAATTATATTATTCTATGTTGTGAATTAAATTTACTCGATTGATTTTTACATATTTTGCAATTGAAATATTGTATTGTGGCATCTATGTATGATTATGATACACATGGTAATTATTTTTAATTTTTAATGTCATAGAGTAATAAGTGTACTTTCATTTCATTTGTAGGTAAGTGCAATCCATGAGTCTTCGCTGATGGTTGATAATATCTTCTGCTCGGGAGTGAAAGTTGTGAGTAAATTAATCATTATTATATTCTCCTCCTCCTCTATTTATCTTAAAGGGAGCTAGGCATTGACATTGTAATGAATAACGAATGAGGAATTGACTCAATTATTTCAACATGTTAATTAGCCTTTAGGGGTGATATTTTGTGTAGAAAATGCGACACCTGTTGTGAAGTGCAACAAAGTCACTTTCAACTATATAAAAAATATAAGTAATCAATTCCGAAAATATTCTTCCTGAACTCGAAAACTATTGAGGGATTTTTTTCCGCTGCAATGTCGATGCTATTCCTATTCACAAAGAAAACTAAAAAAAATATATGCACGCTTAAATGGAATTAAGTGGGAGTTATAGCATTGATATTTTCATGTCTCTGGGAACATAATCAAGAAAGTTGAAAAAGTTGGAAAATCGCGGTAACTAGAAGAAAATTTTATTTTACCTTACTCAATGGCATTTGCATTGAAACAAATATTTAGCTGTGTAAAATATGTTAGTTATGTCATAAATATGATATACCTGCTGATAAGCCTATCCAAATGGCATAGGAATTGAATTAAAGAGTTCGAATTTTTTCTAGGAACAAAAAAGTGACATGCATGGAAATGACGATGAATACCAATTCTCTGAACTCTAAACCGTCGCCTGTCTTTGCCGTTTGAAACCATGCTTTGTATTTGATTAAGCTAAGTTCAATAAATGCAGGTCGTTTTTTTTAATATTAAGTGCAGATATGGAACAATATTGGTTATTTATAAGTTGCGAAAGTTAAAATGGCCGCCGAAAAAACTCGCATTTTCCCAATTGTCTAGCCTAAAATGTTTGTCGTAATTTACAGCCGCATTGATAAGTGGAATTTTTGACAAGACCACAGAATCGAATTGTCTTGCCCTCTTTCCTCAAGCAAGATTCGAAAACACGAAGAATAGAATGCCAGGTGACGTCCACATCTACTTATGAGATCGTAGCTGCTTCTTGGCTTGCATTGAATAAATTTAAATTTTAAATACAATTCTTGCTAACTAACCTATTCTTTGTCCTCGTAAATACATAAATATAATATTGTTTAAAAGCATTAAAGCAATTCTGGGCGTTCTAACATTCTTATCTTGTAGTAATCACGTAAGATTAACCGTGAATTTTGTAAACTTTCCCAGGGAAACCGGGAATTTTGCATGAATTTCTCTGCTTTGATTTGAATGGACACCCTATTCTAAGTAACATCAAAAATGCATTAATTCTCCGCTCTATTCAGGAAAGATCAAAATTACGTGTTTGTTTAGTAAATTTCAATGGCCAAATAGGTAGTTGTCACGATAATTATGATTAATTAGAATATTTTCACTTTTAAAAAGAAATGATAATTCTTGAAATTAGATTTCTCCCAGAAGCAGGTTTGGGTTAGAAAGGGTAAATAATTTTTTCTTCAAATTTCTCATCTTTCTTAAAGTAAGTACCTTTTAAAAAAGTTCGGCGATAACCGATGAATACCGAGCGTTGATTTAATGCGAGTTGATGCAGTTATTGACAGGCGATAGGTTTGTAATCTCGCGTGGTCCTGCTCATGTCTCCATGGAAACGTGAACCCTTTTGGAATTCGGTGACAATCCGCCGAGTTTTTCTAGACCGGGGTGCGGGCTCAGGTGAGGGGCGTGGGTGCGGCATGCGAGCGCGTGACCTAGGCAGTGACTCCGAGTGCCGGATGCGGGCGGGGATGGTTGCCAAGTGATATGGGTGCAGAGTGAGTGACTTGGGTCCAGTTCAGGGGCGCGGGCACGCGATGCAAGGCTCTAGGTGCGGAATGCGGGTGTGGGAGGCTTACGCGTGGGATGTGCGTGAAGGATGCGGCGATGAAATTAGTCCAAAGGGGTGCGAATACGATATTAGAGCTCAAGGCTGGGTGCGGAACGCGGGTGCAGGACGACGGAAAGTCCATTGGTCATTTGGCGCGGAATTCCTGATTAATGAAGCCAGCCGCATCCACTTTTGTAACTCGAGTAGTTTACCAGTTGAGCCTGCAATCATATTACGATTTAAGTAGGGATTTAAAAACTGTATTGGTCGATACCTGGTGTAACAACATAATTGATCCAACTTTAAATAATTGTAAAATACTAATTTAATAATAAATATACTTCTCTGTACACTCCACTCCTTTCATTATGAATGGGTAGTACAAAGTGCTTCGCACGGCGTCACCATCAGGTCAACTTTATAGTGAGTTCTGGTGTGTCTAAGGTTTTTCGAGGATACGAAGTGTCATATTCACGAAGAATATAAATTTTGAAATAGGATCATCGCGACGATTGACGCGTAGTTTTTTCTGGCGCATTCATTTCAGGAATTCTTGTCGGGTTCTCCACCGGGTCAGATTTTGCATAGCCGACGTTTCGATACTCAACTCTGGCATAGTCATCATGGGAGATCAGTTGCTCAGACACCAGCGCGCCAAGAGACTGACGTTGTTAGAATTAGTCCTTTCACGCTGTTGACTGTTGACTCGGTGGGGATCAAACGATTTGATCGTTGGATTCCACAGGCCAACAATGAAAAAACTTTTTTACTGAAAATACCTTATTCTTACGTTTTAAAGTTGCTTAATCCAAATATGATGGTTTTAAAGTTGTATCACCCACCATTTATTCACATTTTACAGTTAAATTTTTATGAAAGCAAGCAATAATTTTAGAATTTAACAGCTTTGTTATAGTTATAATAAAATTGAAAAGTAGGTTTAATGAACGAAGATAATGGGGGATTACTGTTGGTACTTCACCGAGAAGTTCAGCAAGCGATTCATCGCAGCAAAAGCTACACGAGAAGCTTCAAGGGAAAAAGGGAAAAAATGTTGACCAATTCCAGTTGACAAGTGAACCCTTTATTATCAAGCTGTAGTAAATACAAACAATTTTAACACGATGTAGTGAACAGTAAATACAAACATTTTATGATGTAACACAGTGTTTCATTGATTTACCCATATACCGCATAGGGGTATTAGACTAAATATTAAATACATATTGCTTGGAAACTATGGGTGATACAAAAAAACTAAGGCCAGGTTTGGATTCGGCACATAAAAATCTATAAAGATCAGATATTAAAATAAAAAAGTTTTCAAACAAAATTTTTTGTTGGTCTGTGTTATTCTTCCTCATAGAATGATCCTCCACGATCGTTAGAACATTAATGGCTTGCCGGGTTTCGCTTATAGTAGGTCTTCGCTTCTATTGCGTTGAGGTGTTTTTCCCCGTCCCGTTCCTTCCGCTCCTATCCTATCCCAGAGGCGTCGACGGGCTCCTATCGCGGCGGCGCCTATTTCCTTTTCCCTTCGTCTCCAGCCCCTCCCCGGGTGATCGGGCGTATAAGCCACGGGCTTGGTTCCCGGCCCCGGTGTGTTGTATCCTGGAAGGGTTCCCGTTGAACCATCATATTCTTTGTTGACTTGGTGGGGGGGTAGTAAAATTTGTTTGAATCATGTGATCTTCAATTTTTAAATATACATAATTTCCAGAACTTATAAGGAAGCGTGGTGGTCTAGGGCAGGGGTCTCCAAAATACGGTCCACGAGCCGGATCCGGCCAGTGGAGGGCTTTCATCCGGCCCGCGCACTCGTTTCAAGTAGCGCGCGATTCTCGCTCGTTTAACTCCGTGAGACGCCGCTCGGAGTATTGCAGCGCTGTACTGCACGTCAAAGTCGCCTTTAACTGTTTGTAAATAAGAAATACGCCACCGGATTATTCAGTAGACGTTGGAATCGAATACTTCAGTCATCGGCAAATTTGCTATCCGGCCCGCGGGACGATTCGGAACTTGGAATGTGGCCCTCGTGGCCTAGTAAATTGCAGACCCCTGGTCGAGGGGGTTGAAGCGGGTATAGCAGTGGCTGCTAATCATTGTTTCCAGGGTTCAAATCCCGGGTGAACCCTTCGTACACTCCCAAACTAATATCCTCAAAGTGCGATAAGTCCCAGGGAAGGGAAATGGGCTTCCACCCTATCTTTATGGTATCACACGCCTGTAGCTACTAAGCTGGTACGTATAAAATTTACATTAGCCATCACCAATAATGTCAATATCGCTTATTATTTATCTTGATGTTTCCATGCACCTACCGGCAGCTCCGTCTTGGGAGAGGGAGGAGATAAGAGATGCGTGGTTGCCACCGACTCAGCAGTCGGCGCGCTTCCTTTAAGTGACCAGCACTGTATTGTGCGTCGCGATGCACGATATGGAAACACCGCACGGCGTCGAGAGTGTGACTTTCTCTTTTCTGCTGCTTAGTTTTTGGCAGCCTTACTAGGCAGAGATAGAACGACAGTTGGAGCTCAAAGCAATAATAAATATCGAACGATATTGAATATACTACTGGCGTTTAACGTGTGTAATATAAGTACCAGCATATTCTAAGACTCACAACAGTACCAATTAATTTTAAATTGACCAATTGGTTTCGAAGTTAGCAGAGATTTTCGTTGTTTACGACAAATCAATCGATTTCAGTGGTAAAAAATTGGTTTTCTGAAAACTGTTAATACGAGATATGGCTTTCTTACATCAAAATTCCAAGTTATTAGAACGAAACCAACGGGAATACCAAGCGCTCAAAGGTGGGCAACTTGATTTTACGCGCAAAATAGGGTACTTTTTGAGAAAAAATTAAGTCAAGGAAATACTATGGAGCCAATGTTTTTTTTTAATGTATACGATTCAACGTAGAAACAAATTTTCTTTTGCATCCTTTTTGTTGCATTGAGATGGATTGCTTCATTTAGATGCTAGAGCTCCTCAAACTCAAGTGTCTTGCTTTTTTTACAGAAAGGGATGAATTCTATCCTTATTTTTCACACCACCCCTCGGTTTGAATCAATGAGTGAAGGTGAAATTATATAAATCTATTTTGCTCAAGATGATCAGCTCCTTCGGCCTTTTTTATCGTGAGAACTACGGCCGTCGCCTAGTAGAAATCAATTGAACTTGAAAAGTAGACTTTTTCAATTTAAAAATGGTTTAACTACGAAACCGGTGTTAACACTTCGCTGCCACTGTTAAGGGGGCCTTGAGAAAGGTCAGTGTGTTGCGGTGCAAAGCCAATTTTTCCCTTTTTTTTAAATTGGCCGACTTTTATGTACCTATTCTCTCCATGTGTGAAGTTATGGTCCGATAATTGGTAATAATCCGCGTCCAGAGCCCTTGATGGCCCTAGCCTTCCTGCATTTTAATTAGGAAATGGTTCGATCCGTAATTGACCAATGAATAGTAAAAATATTTATGAAGCGTATTGATGAAATCTCGTGTGCTACTTTCATAGTCTACATTATACTATCATCGATTTTATTGCAATGACAAGGTAAACAACCAGTTCCATTAGCCACCACTGATGGTGATATTAACAATGAATACCTATCCAGAAATGTTTCACTTGAAATAAAGAAGGAATGTTCAATTTTCGGAATCGTGGAGAATTAACGTGGCGACATAATTTTTCCTTCTTTGAGTATTTGAATCCTTGTGCACTTCCATACTACGCAGTAATATGCGCCGCTATATAATTTTCTTTACTCGATTATTCTTTTTTCCACATTTTCGTTAGTCAGCGAGATAGAAAAAAAAAAGAAAAATCGAGTAAAGAAAATTTTCCCTTCATCAAGGCAGTAATTGCGATTCGTTACCCACCATTAGTGTATTCATAATATACAAATTATTTGGTTTTATAAATCCCAGTATAGACGGAGTTTAATGGTTAATTTTAACCTCATTTGAAAAAGGCCAGATTGGCGGCCATGTCATGCCACTCTACGTGACGACATAGGGACCCAGATGCTATACGAGCAGTCAGGCGTTTTACATCGTCTGGGATTAACAATGCATGCAAGAGGCACAGAGCTCAGGGAAACGTCTCTTAATAATCACCTATTAAAATTGCCTATGGTCGGAAAGTTTCCTTCGAATGATAGGTTATTAATAATCCTTATTTAAGCTAAGCCCCACCTGATAACAGGGTACTCTGCTACTTGCTAGCAGCCTGCATCGTAGCGGCGCTCATAGCCTCGCACCAAGGTGGCCTCACATGGTGGAAGCCGGAACCAGAGTGACGTCACACGGGCTTTTCCCAGCATTGATACTTAGCCTTCATGTTTTCGAGTGCTTGAAATTTTTCACCTTTCATTTAATCGCGAAAAATAGATATCGTCATTTAAAATATAAAAGCCTGAAGTACGTACCCCAGGAGTAGTAATCTTTCGATTTAGGCAATAAAAAAATTAGGAAACCACCCTCTTACGCATCGCAACTCATGAGACGTATGACGCTGGAGCCGTAGGGCAAGCCTCTGATGACCTCTCATGAAAATTTTAATTTTAAAATTTTTCAACAACGTATCCACAATTTACATCATCGATGTATCCTACGGTGACACGTATTTAAAATTGACAAAATGACGTGACATCGACGATTATTTGTTCTATTTCAATTTATGTACTACTATTACATGGAAAGTTGTTGAAATATTCACGTCGATTGACGGAGAAATGATTCGATTCTGTAGTGAATACAGCAAAACAAAACACAATCTATGACCGCAAATGGACATCGGGTGAAAATTTTATAATTTTCGCAATTGAACCTCCTCTCTCAGCCCATACCGTGCTAAGCAACTATTTTATGTCTCTTAGAAAACTTGACTTTAAACCCTTTTCTGGTTCATTTTTGGTTGTGCACGGAAGTATGTAAAATTATGACACGGCGTCGAAATTGTTTGCTCTATTTCAATTTGTGTACAAATAATGGGTGAAAGTTAAAGTAAAGTCTATACTTGGAAATATGACTGATTTTGGTAGTAAACGCAGCTTTAATAAATCACCGCAAATTCTCTTCCGATTAAAATTTCATAAAAATTGAAAAAAAAACACCGTTTCTCCTCCTGTATCGTGGTAATCGACTTTTTTATGACTCTTTAAGTTGTATCATAGTAAAAAAAACGTCTTTTACTTGGTATTGAATCCTTTTCTGATATCACACTTGCTTGTTTACGGAAGTAAGTGAAATTATGACGAGGCATTGAAGATTATTTGCCATATTTCAATCCATGTACTAATATACGGCGGAAGGTTATTGAAGTATCCACGTCGATTGAAGGAGAAATGACTGAATTTGGTAATAATCAGTAAAATTTTATGATTTCAAGTGAAGTTCGAGAGAAAATTTTATAAAACTCGTCACTGAACCCCCTTTCTCGTATCGTAGTAAGCAGCTTTCTTTTATGACTCTTAAAGTGTGAGTAGTGCGAGCCGGGGACTTGGTTGCGGGGTTAGTATTCAAGGGGGTCGCGACCGGATGAGTAATGCAGCGTGGGGGCCGGGAGATAGGGCAATAGGCGGGGGCTGCGATGCTGCGGGGCAGATGTGCGGGGGACGGGAGCTTTGGGGGGCGGGGGTGAGGGAGGTTGAGGCGGTGTATTAGCGTAACAAAGCCCGTTTGCTTGTCATGTGTAACTAATTGACAACGGCCATCGTGTTGGTGTGTGGTGTCTAGGGCTACGGCTCCGCCGTCGTGTGGGTTCGGGTTCATAGCCCGCCGGTCATGATTTATCAGCGGAATGCCGATCCCTATATGTGTGTTTTTGCGTTTGAACTCTCCATCCGTCACACTGAACCTAATGCTAGGCTTCCATGCTTCCGATTATGCGACGCCGAAGTCAGCCTAGCCGGGCAGAAACTGTGTTGCCGTTGAAGCTGGCCGGCCGTCCATCAACGTCTAATGTAACGGCTGCGAAGGTGCGCCCACTGTCTGTCATTTGGTCGTCATCTTAGGATACATCGATGATGTAAACTGTAGATACGTTGTTGGAAAAAATTTAAAATTAAAATTTTCATGAGAGGTCATAAGAAGCTTGCCCTGCACCTCCAGCGTCATACGTCTCATGAGTTGTGATGCGCAAGAGGGTGGTTTCCTATTTTTTTATTGCCTAAATCGAAAGATTACTACTCCTAGGGTACGTACTTCAGCCTTTTAGATTTTAAAACAAAGATATCTATTTTTCGCGATTAAATGAAAAGTGAAAATTTTCAATCGCGCGAAAACGAGAAGGCTAAGTATGAATGTTGGGAAAAGCCCGTGTGACGTCATTCTGGTTCCCGCTGTCACCGTGTGAGGTGACCTCAGGGCGAGAATATGTGTGCCGCTGCGATGCAGGCTGCTAGCAGGTAGCAGAGTACCCTGCTAGCAGGTAGCGCTTGGCTTAAATAAGGATTATTAATACCATATCAAACGAAGGAAACTTTCCGACTATAGACAATTTTAATAGGTCATTAGTAAGAGATGTTTCCCTGAGCTCTGTGCCTCATACATGTATCGGTAATCTCAGACGATGTAAAACTCCTCTGACTACTCGTTTAGCATCTGGGTCCCTGTGACGTCACGTGGAGTGGCATCACATGGCCGCCAATCTGGCCTTTTTCAAATGAGGTTAAAATTGATTTAATTAGTCTAAACTGGGATTTCTAAAACCAAATATGTATATTATGAATACACTAATGGTGGGTAAGGAATCGCAATCAATGCCTTTCGTTTTCTTTGATGAAGGAAATTACCCTATTGTAACCAGACACAAATACATATCATACAATGATGAAATTCGCTATGATAAAATAAAATTTCTTTGCCGGGATTCGAACCCGTATCTACCCGTATTGCCGGTCAGGTATGTTGTCATTTACACCAACAAGCCATCTTATTCTGAGGCGAATCTCAGACTGCGTTAACGGAACAAGGTTTGGACGTCTCAAGTTACATTTAGATAACAACGTGTTCTGATGACGTTGAAGTCAAATAACTGTGCACCCGTGCGCGTGTCTGCGTACAAAATTATTTGTTCAATGCAGTGTTTCCGAAACAGCTAGCTATAAACTATGCCATGAGTGGGGTTCTCAGATAAAAATATAAACATTGTTACTTTTTTGGTTTAGGTTGATGCTGGGACCAACCGCCTTAATTGTGACATGTATGACGGGTATCATTGGTCTACATATAAGAATGATCGAGGATCAGATGCATCATTCCCTCTCGGATGAGGAGGTAACTTTTTGTTAGTGTTCCCACGCCATCCAGGTACCCTCCATCGAGAATTGTCGAAGACACTAGCAGAGAGCTATTTCATTTGATGCTGCATTTATGCATATACCTTCTCTACAAGTGAAACGAAATAAGGTTTCTACAGTTCTCTCTTCTTTTCAACTTATTACTAGACATTATCCCGCGACCTCTTGGCTGGGAAGCGAAGATTTTACCTCGCTCCTCCAAGGTCCTCAAGGGTCTGTTAGGGTATATCTAGGTTAGTGAAGGCCTTCCTGCTCTGACGTGATGTTAAACAGGTATTAAATGCATTCGATTAACTGTTTGTCTTCTCTTTATTACGGTCCTACTTGCAGGAAATTTATCAGAGAAAAATTATGCCAATAATTTTTAATTCTGTTGATTCATCTTAGTGGCACTTGAGAAAAACATTCAGACAAGAGAACGTAATTATCTAATATTTGTCGTCTGGTTTGGCTGTAGGTTAAAGTCAAAATGCCTACAATCATTGGAGAAAATTGTTTTTTAATTTCTTTGGAAGGTGTGTTCATATTTTGCTGCTGCGTATCCCTATTATTTCATTTTACCAGCTTAGCAAACCGTATCCCTTCATTTACGGAGTTTTTATGCTTTATGATCTGATCAACAAAATGTTCCTTGGTTTTGTTTCCTGTTCTCCCATTCACGATGGGCGTCTTTTAAACAGATTTTTATATTGTTTCCTAAATTTAAATGAAAATTTAGGACTCTCCCTAATGTAATAAATATTGCTACATCCACCTACGTACAAAATGCATGCAAAGTGAATCCAAAAGATTTTACTTTTTCAATTAGTACTTATGTTTCACAGTTTTAAATGAGATGAGTTTGAGGATGCTTTTTTTATATTTTAACCTTGTCTAACTATGAGTATGTGTTACTCCGCATTGAAAACATTTTTAATGCGGTGATTGCAGTGTAGAAAGTTGATTCCTACACTTTGGGAGTTACTCCAGATCAAAATGTTCTGGGATCTCTCTTAAATATCTTTTTGCGAAGGAGACTTATTGCTCTGATATTGGATACGAAAAATTAGTTTTTTATAAAAGGCCATAGAAATGTTTTAAATGCATTTAAAATGATTGAGAGAAAAAGAGCTAAACCGTAACACGTGAAAATCCTTTGACACGAGCTGCCCTTTGTGTTTATTTCTTTCGTACTGTGTTGCCTACGACTTATTGAGATATTATTTTTCAACAACACTTTGTGTATTTCTGATAGCCTTGCATGTTGTTCAATGTATTTGATGAAAAGTTCGCTGTACAAGGTTCCAGACATTATTTCATCAACCCATAAAAAGAGCAAGTGTGTTCAGCATTATTGAAGCGTGATTGTGTGCATTGTAGATAGTTGTATTTTTTTCGACGATTTACCAAAATTTTCAAAATATGATTATTTTTCCATTTTAAGGCCCTCGATTTATTTAATTAAGTTTACAGTGTTGTGAATTCAGCATAACCGTCATCATTGTGGTTTGTGGATTTTTGTTGACGTATTCTGAACGCCTCTTGTCAAGGTAAGTCGGATGTGGTGATTCAAAAACATGAAATTTAAACTGAAGTTAGAGAATTACGCTGCTCAGGTCACTGCAAATATTGTTCAGTTCACTACTTCTGATGTGTATGTACCCAGCTCTCGTCTCCCTGACCAGCCGCTCGTACCTACTCAGTGATCCAACTCGCAGGCTGGTTTGGATAGGTGAGGGCCAAGTTCGTCTCGTACTTATCCATGAGCGCGTGAATGTCTCAGATTCTAATTAGGGAGGCCAGTATCTTTGCCCTGGATCACCTCGCGCGTCAAGGATTTTGGTTTGAGGGCGTCCGAGGTTTTCATCCGGTAGTTAAGATCTCTACCTATTCCAGTGATCCTTCGTGCTTCCTCTGTTACTTAAATTTTTGAACTTATTTTTACTAAAAGTTTCAATTCGTGAAATAATGACTAATTTATAAAGACCTATTTCATTTTTTTTCATTTGAACTTGTAGCCATGGATTTCTGTACCAGTGAAAAATATGAAATGATTGGAAAACTACAAATGTTGGATTATTGTCAGCGGTCAACAGTCTTCAGGCAATTTGATGCCGCTTTCCACACTCAGTTATCATACGAGCTTATCTTGTGTCGATTAATATATCAAAAAAAAATTGGATGTATTATTGATGAAAATAAAAAAAAGTAAATACGGTCGTTTAAAAATGTTATGCTTCCCAGCAACCCCAATTCTGAGGCTAGTCAAAATGATTTGTCCCTTGGTTATTCCTTTTGACTTACGTGGTCAACACCACCTTCTTCCGTGTTTTCACCCACACTAACCTCGTTTCTCGGTCACCGTCCACTATGCAATACGAAACCGGGCACCCGATCATCGTGTCCAACCTAACCTATCCAAACAGATGCGCCCTTTTGTTTTCTCAACCAGATTGGTATGTCCTCCACATCCTCCTCCTAGGTCCTAGGTCCTAGGTCCTAGGTCCCAGGTCCTCCATCAGTCTGCTTCATTGACTATACAATATAAATACTTAATTTCTATTTTTATGAAATAGTCGATATTTTGAAATAATTAAATTGAGTTGATTATTGGTTAAAGTAAATGAGTTCGAAGGCAGGTAATGAAAGTGCGAATTAAAGTTCTTAGGAAATATTTCTCCGAAACCGACTTTTCAATTCTCGTAGAAAACAAGTGATAATTCCCCGATGTCGAGGATAAGACTTTCGAGCTTAACTCTTCAGCGGGTTAACAACTGTTAGCACTTGTCTCAATTGTTAACTACATCTGAAAATGTAGTACTTGCCTACTCATTGATGATTGCCTAAGACAATTGAAAAGTCGGTTTCGAAAAAATTATTCCGACCAACTCTATTTAGCATTTGGGTTTCCTGTCAGTGGATTTAATTCATTTGATATCCTATTGAACCACCTCTTCTTGCTCCAATGCGGAAATATTTTTATATTGTATTTCCTACCCTTTGTTTTCGTTCCATAGATTTCACCTTCTATTTATCAGACTTAAAATGTCCTGTTGCTAGTGTTTCCTCGCTTTAAGCAAACCCTTGTGTTGTTCCTTGAAGACTAAGCTAGCAAACTTTGATGCGTGACGCGATTTGGAATGGTATCTTAAATATTGATGAGGTTGGTTCCAGAAATGATTAACGTTTTATTGTCATGTAAATTTCAAGTCATGCTCTTCTTATATATCTCAGTTATTGCCGGCCAAATAAAATTGAGTTTTCGTGCTGCGTTTTCTGGAAATTGACTAAAAATATCCGCGCTTTAATCAGATTGTGATGGAGAAACTTTTCGTAGTGTGTACAACATGTTGACTAATACTAGAATATATGTCGTTTTGACAAAAACTGGTCTAATTTTCGTTATGCTTTAAGAGGAATAATAATAAATGAAGATTTTCGTCGTAACCGGACTAATGTTTGAGTGATTAGCTAATTAATGCAGTAATTGAATTAAACCACGGTATTCACGCAAAAACGGTGTAACGGTCGGCTCAAATAACCCAAAAAGTGCTCATTTACAGGTATTAAATTTTAATTTTCTACATTTCTTATCCCCTTATTTTAGTGATTATAATCGATTGATATCGTCAATGCCGAAAAAATTACAATAGCATATGCGATTTTTTTGTAATTTCACCTATTTCCTTAAGAGTTCCTTAGCCTCTGATGCTGGGAACGCGGACCTTGCATGTAACATGGCGCGTAATGGCGTATTCCAATGCTCAGTGATTGACAGTCGGTGAAAGCTACACGAAAGGGTGGTTGAATGGCAAAAAAAGTGGCGGTGGTCAAAGCATTGAATCCGCCATGCTCGTGTATCTATGAGACTGTGAAGACCGCAGGCGTAGTCACTCGAGTACTGCGAATCTATCCCCAAATGTACTCAGCAATAAGTTTGTCTCTCCAACTCGCTGCCCGCTACACCATTGAGATATGCCTCACAGAACGTGACCCATCTCTCCTTCACGTTCATTCCGTAGTGTTTCTTATGCTAAAGGTATATGGGCGGGACCTCAGAGTAAATGTAAACAAGAGATATTTATGTCTTTGTCTTTTGTCACACAAGGTTTAAATGAAAATATCTTTATACGCGTGATCCTTCACCCTTCTCCTTCCAACCTCACTTGTCCTACAAGATCGCTGATTTCAGCGACACTTTTTGTTTCGGCGTTGTTGGTTACGACTGAATTTGTTACCATTTAATTTCATTCTCGCGAAGAATGAGAGCTATCCGGAACTTAAGTAAGTTTATTTATATGTATTACATTTACTTTTTCCAATGTCTAGAACAATATTGAAGTTATGGATGTCAATCTTTTTCTCAGCTTTTGGCAAATGCGCAGCCGCCCAAGTCGCTTTGTTTATGTTTACGTCAAGTAGATATCTGCCACCCAGCACGAAACCAATCTCCCCTCCACTCTTATGAGGTAGTGTTCCGTCTACTCATATTCAAGGTCAGTGGTGTCATGGAAAAATTGGCAGTGCTGGAACGCACCTTCCTTAAAAATGTCTACAAGTGAAATATTATTCTGTGTGTTTCTTGCTACAAGTTATTATTTACATTTTATTACATTTTTTTGGTTTGATATTGATAAAAGTGTTATTAGACTATAATGTCATTTCTTAACCAGTACCGGAACGGCGTTCCGGCGCGTTCAGGCACCATGACACCACTGTTCAAGGCATATGGCAGGAACCAATATTTTGATTTAGCAACGTATAAGCTTAGATCATCAAAGTTTTATTTACCACTCTACGCGGCTATCTCAGAACATGTGCGATAGCAGATCCGTCCCTTGAAGTTCACCAAGGAAGCAGCTGGTTCCATCATCAACCTGGATCATGGACGTCACGCCACGCTGTTAATATTTGGGTACAACTGAGGAGCCCGTTCGGTATACGGAACTGATTTCCAACATATAAAATATTGGTATCATAGCACAAAAATGTGTACGTACGTGTCTTTTATCTCGAAGCATGATAATTATCACAGTCTAAGGTAACATTTCACGTACAAGTTTGTGCAAATCTACAAAATGGACGGAGCCTCCACCTTACAAAAAAATTGTTAATGGTAGGCAATGTGTACGGGGCAGAAACTAGCCGAGCAAGCAGATATGAGACGCCCTATGGTAAGCTCCTCATGAAAATTTCTTGATGCTGGGACAAACATTTTGCCCTAGCAACGTATCCACTGTTTACTGGATCGAAGGTCCGCTGCACGTGGTGCTGGCGTCGGGGGCCGAGGCGGCGTGGCGAATGCGATTCGTCGCGCGCCCACGGACAATGGAGCGGCGGGCGAGCGCCATGTTGGGTCGCGCGCAGCTGCCCTCCTCGCCCCCGGCGAGACAATGGCCCGTTGATGGATGGCGCTGCCTCCGCGGCGGCGATCTCGCTCGAATTGCGTGAGCCAACTCGCCTCGTTTTTTTCGCTTCGATTGCGAGGATGCGTGATGCTCAGTAGTCTTGGCGAGCTGTGTGCAAGAGGGTGATCAGTCCAAAACCTCCAGTTGAGGGCTCATTGATGGGAACGTTGGATTCGGTAGCAAGAAGGTATCTTCGGTACGTGAGGGCCGTGGATCCGACAAGGCATTTTCAGATCTGGCGTTATATTACGTATCAGGGGTGCAGCCAGGAATTAAGGCTGGGGGGGGGGGGGTTAGGTGCAACTAATACCGGGGTGTACGGGGGTATGAAATACCCACCAGTAAAAGTTATTAATGAGCCAATACGTGAACTTGATGGAGTTAAGTCTAAGTTAACTGCTTTGCACATTGCTGCTTCGCGTGGTCATCAAGAGGTAATACAGCTTTTATTGGATGCTGGGGCAAATCCTCTATTAAAAAATAGTGAAGAAAAAACTCCAAGAGCTATTTGAGAAGGTTTGAGAATTATTATTAGGTAAGTATTAAGAGAAGGTTTGTAACATGCAAAATGGAGATATCATAATAAAAAAGTTAGATAAAAATGTTATGTTAAGTAAAATAGATTAAACTTAAATATTTCTCTAAGCTCTGGGGGGGGGGGGGGTTTAACCCCCAACCCCTCCCCCCCTCGCTGCGCCACTGTTCCGTATTTCCAAATGAAAATGACCACATTCGAAGAGCTGTTGAATCTTCAAAGCGGTAGGTGCGATTAATAAATTGCGGAATTTTAAGATAAACGGTACAAAATGGTGAGTTTTACGGCTTTCTGAGGGATATTTTATTTATCCTTACACTATTCTATTAGTAATATCAATCCAATCAGGTAAAATGGATTAAACTTAAATATTTTTCTGAGCTCTAGGGGGGGGGTTAACCCCCAACCCCCCCCCCCTCACTGCGCCACTGTTCCGTATTTCCAAATGAAAATGACCAAATTCGGAGAGCTGTTGGATCTTCAAATGAATCGTTCAGGGACCCATTCAATTCTCAAGGCAACAACGATGGAAATGAACCGTTTCCGCGGAAGTGAGCCGTCAATCGCACGCCGCAGGCAGTCACTTATTGAACTTAGACACAATTCCCGTACATGGCTACATCTGTGATGTCATCTGCATTCGATTCTAACTCGGAAATATAGAATAACGCTCCTGGTGCCTAAAACTTGTTCCTTAGGGATGTATTCTTTGGCGTTATCTCGGCTTATAGCATCGTGAATCGATGAGGACACGGCTACCATTCGATAGCACGAAGTTTTCCTCCGATACATGATATTAAAACCCATGGGACATTTTAAGATTTGGTGCCTAAAACATGTTCCATAGGGAAGTATTCTATGGTGTTCTCTCGACTCATAGCGTTGTTTTAAGCTATACATATTTTCTATTAGGTCAATGACGATATGGCTGCCATGCCGTGATTGAACTGGTGGAAAATCCAAATTGCCTTTTGCATTGTCCGGTAGGATTTAACGAGTGACTAATTAAAACGGCGACCGATCGGAAATGATATTGAAAGTTTTTAATTAGTTAACTAACGAATCACATATATCCGTGGTGGAAAATTCGGGTGCCCTCGATGGCTGGAATGCTGGCTTACCTGCTGAAGCCCTCGAATCATATCACAGTGTGATAAATACTTCCCATAGTTAATTTTTCCACGGGCGTTCAATTGCTGGCTTTCCATTTAGTGAATTAGGTGCACATCGTGTACGAATTACTCAGTATGTGGTATTCTTGGTTAAAGGGCGTAGATGCTGGTGTACCACATCGAGGAATAAGTTCTTACCCCTTTACAATCGCTTATCCGACGGGGGGGTTTCAAAGGGTATGACTAACCCCTCAGAAACGAAATATGTATTACACAGCAACATTGGAGGGGGAATTTCACGACTCCCCGATGGGCTAGCATTCTATATTACTAGTAGTAGATCCCCCCTCCCCGAGATAGAACTTCAAGACATGATCCTGGAGCCTGCGCTATTCCAAGTCGATAATAACTTTTCAAAGATCCTTACGTTTCATTGGGGATACAATCTTCACGAATTTCAGTTAACCACATGAGAGTTCAGGTTTATTTCCCAGTAACGGAGAATTTTTTTGTTTCGAAGGTGTTTTCGAAGGTGGGTTTCCAACCGAATGGGCGCATCCACTGTTGCCATTTATACCGTAACCATGATTGCTTTGAGTGCGTTGGGTAACCAAGAAGTATCCTCATAGCTCATACGAAGATCATGAGTTGCTTTTAAGTTTTTTAAGTACCTGGTTGCCTTTTACGTTTTATTCAATTTTGAAGGTACAAACTGTTGGCTGCAATTCTGGCTTTAAACATAGAAACCCAAGAACATTCCAATACGAAAATAATATTTTCATACCTTAGTTACAATGATGATACTAACAGTAGAAATGGGCATTCTTAATTGATATGGTATAGCATTTGGAGGAGGCGACCGACAGCTGAGGTCATTCGCGCCGTGAGGTAAGGGTATGGAAGGAAGGGTGGAGAGAAACCCGGCGTCGGCATTAGCCTGCTCTTAACGAAAGGCGCCAAGGGGACCACGGCTTAACGTCCCATCCGGCGGACGGAGCGTTGCGCTTGAAATGTCCTTCACACAACACTCAAGCAGGGATCGGGCAGTCTCTGAAAATTCTCTGACACTGCCGGGATTTGATCCCTAGCCCGCCGGGTGGGAAGCCAACACTCTTGCCACCGCACCAACCCGATCCCCTTCTTAATTGAAAAAGCTAACTGATGTTTATCACAATTACTGTCATGCTACGCAATATCGTTGCATTAAAATGTAGCTTTGGCTATAGTTCCCTTTTTATTTGGTGTGAGTAACTCATTGCCAACGGTGGGTCAGTCTGCTGCCTGCGTTTCATCTCCCCTCTTCCATACCATTGCCTTTCCTAGTGGTGAGGGGGCATAGAATTACTGATTACGAAAGCGTACTATTTGCAATTGTTTCAATGCATTTTCTCACGAAGCACACACACTGTTTGCGGTGAAAGAGCCGAATGTCTCTGGTGGCTGGAATGTGACTTACCAGCTGAATCCCCGGAATCGTATCCCAGTGTGAGAAATACTTTCCATTGTTGATTTGCGCCATTTGTTGGAATCATGGCGGGTTTAAGGTGATAAAACTAAGGTTGTTCCTAATAAGGGGGCATCCATTAATTACTTGAGGCGTTCAGTTCAGGGGGGGGGGGGGGGCAAGACATTTCTCACTCTATCTCACGTGGGGGAAAATGGAGGTCCTTGCAATTTTTTTCCACAAGAAACAGTGTGGAATTGCGAGAAAACTTGGTTGAATTGGGCAAAACGTGTTTCTCTATGAAAATATGACTAAATTCTACACAATAATATTTGATAAATCCAAAGAAATGAAGCATATAATAACGTTTTTACACCGAAAATACACATTTTAAACAATATCATGTGAGATTAATAGATAGTAGAAAATGAAATTTATTATTCCGGGACAAATGTGTCCCTTAGGAACATGCATGATTATAAATATAATAGAGTCTAATATATTACAAAAATATGTAGATTTACATTAAACATCGATGTCTCAGAATGCAACTTAATGAATGACAAAATAGAACAAAAAATACGTAAGTATACATATAATTATCAGCAAGACAAACGTATGAATACTCATAAATGCATCTGATTTTATTAACTTAAGCACAATAGTCAGTTAACTTAAATATTCAGTTCACATATAGCAATATTTCATAGTATTTCTTTTTGAATTGACTTGCATTTTTAGATGTTTTAAAAATCGTAAGACAATTGATTCCATACTTCGCAAGAGGTGACATGGGAAGACCTAGCGTATATAGATGTTCGATAGTATGGTATGTAAAGTTATTCCATGTGGCGTGTTGATCGTTTATTTGTTCTAGTATTATATTGTTTAAGATTGAGATTAGAGGGAGTGGGTTGAGCCTAGTCTCACGATATCTCACTAGGGGTAGGGGGGTCCAAAAATCGTCAAAATAAAGGAATGTAATTAATGGACGCCCGCTAATATTTATTCATTGCGAACGATTCTGAAATATGAATACAGAACGACTGGAAGATGATGTACCTCATCCAAACCGGTTGAAAGGGTGGTGTAGTCTGGTTAAGTAACTAGCGGTCTGGTACTTATAAATTATATTTACCTGAGCATTTAACCATGGCCTTGGTTCATGTTGAAATTTGGAGTTTGAATACATAATTGGCAGTAAGGGACTGAATTTTTACACTGATCAGAGAGGGACGTTAAATAGCCAATTAATCGTCTTCGAAAGCATTTTTGCCCGAAAGTTTTTATGCTCAATATGTCATTCATGACTTTTATTCATCCCAATGGGAATATCATTGATGCAACCCTCATTTGTCTTCATGTTACTGCCACACATATCCGTTAAGCCCAATCGCGGCTAATGATTATGGTGTTGGCCATATGTGCGCGGGTGTGAATTAAACGAAGGTATTTTCTCCGGTAAATTCCCACGATACCCAAAGATATGAATCTTGAGTTACCCACATAATTAATAGAAACTGCTAAAAATTATTCTGGGAGAGCGAAGCTCATTCTCCTTTGATCTACATCTACATGATACCCTGCGAGCCACCTCTTGGGTGTTTGGCAGGGGATGACAAATCACCAACATGCAGCATGCAAGACCACGACCACATGCACACCGCACGGTCATAGAAATACTACGCACACTAGAAAAATATACATGCTTAATCATAACAAAATTGTTAATGATTATTTATTCCTAGAGCAAATACATGCAAGGTTAAAACTATGAAAAAACATGCAATGAGTGATCCTAGCGAGCGACGCCTTGATTAGCCTAGCATGCTGCTGTTTGCTAGCCAAGTCACGTCAGTCGCCACTCTACATTGTTTCTGGCTGCATCTTGCCGTGGATTTGGTCGGTTCAGCGAGCGGAGATGGTCTGCGAGGTTGAGTCATTGTCTTGGGTCTGAGCTGGTGAAGGTGGCGTGAGGAATGGCGAGGAGGCCGTGGGGGCGAGGGCTGAATTGGTGTCCGCGGTGGCAGATCGTCGGCACGCCGACCTTGGCCGCGCGCTAAAAATATTTGTGGCGAGAGCCCAAGGTAGCAATCAAAACGCTTATGACGTGATTGTGGAAAGTGAAGTTTGCGCCGCGCAGGCATCTAACTTGACCACTTTAGGCGTACCTTTTGGGCAAATCTCGTGAAAATAGGCGACTGGCAACATAGCACGAAGAATGTACTTTATGTTCTCACCTTTTATTTTCATTTGGCCTACCCGGGTTATGACATCGTTATCGTCATCAGTAGTCAACAGTCCACAGATTTTTTTTGAAGCTCGTAGCTCCGCTCTCGCATGTGACCGCTGTCTTCATCAGGCTATCGTTACTCTTGATACGGCGGCTTAAACTATTCCATGTATTCCTTAGGGTGGCTGTAACGGTTGACGCTGGTTTTGTGGACCTTACTAATAACTATGTGTATGAAACATTATCTCCTTATTACATGGAAGTACAGAGATTAGGATTAGATACTAATTGATCTTTTATCTACGGAAGCCACGAATTTGTTTTATCATACATCTTTGATTGATTTTTCTTAGGATTCTTTCAATCATATTTTACGTATTAGGCTTTCCATATAAGAAGATTTGTACGTTCGTATTTGATTTATGGGATAGTGCATATCATGCTCCAACAGACTACATGTTAGACCTGCTTTAATCATCTATAAAATTACTCCATGAGGTGCAATGCTTTTTTCTTTCAATTACATTTTCGTATCCCGGATATCACTAGATAAACAGATGATCGAAATTTCAAGCAAATCTGTACGTTATCAAGGAAACTATTCTGTCACATTATGGTTTTCATAAGGTTTTTCTCTCCCATCCTTCATCGGACTTCATCATTACCCAATCGGTCGATCAATTTTAATTTATAATTCCTCTGTTGCATCACTTTTCGAGGGTTTCTCTACTACGGACATCGTCTTTGCTCCTCTCAATAAAGAAACATGCTCCGTGTGTATGTTTTGACGAATCATGTTTCAAAAAAGGTTGATATTGATTGAGGAGTTGACTCTTAATATTTACATATATGGAATTTTAACTCCATGTTCCACGGAAGTACAGAGAGTAGGATTTTAGACTTGGTGAAAATGCCATAACCTGAGCGCTGCAAGTCAAGCTAAGAGCAAAGTTAAATGCTTTATTTGCCACTCTGTTTTTCATTTTCCTTTACTGCAGTGTAGCATTAGCGGGAAGTGATTTCCGCCCTCCCAAAAGCATATTTTCAAGTATTTGTTCAAATGTTTGAAGCAAAAGTGGAGACATGCATGGTGTCGAAGACAAAAATTTGGAATATAAAATTCCATCCGATATTATCCTGCTCAAGGTCATTGAATCCTTTATTGATGGATTTTGAGTTCAAGGAACTAAAATATTCTGGTATTTTTCACAAATTAAACACAGAATTAGATGTAAGTTATTTTGTTAAACGATTGAAAATTTGTCTTCAATTTCGCAAATTTATTAAATATTTTTAACAGATAATTCTGGTATGGCTGCCATACCTTCATATAAAGAATATTTTCTCAATGGAGCGTCATGGTAATTTTTTTACAAAATGCTTTCTAAATACTGTGTTTATTTTGTCGTGATCTCTCTCTCTCTCTCTCTCTTTCATGATAGAGAAAGGAAATAAATTCACAAAGCTTCGAAACATTTTTTAGGCTTTTGAAATCCTTGTATTTCTGCATTTGGTTTTTCTTTATCTAATTTTTATTATTCTCGCTGGTAAAAAAATGGTTGAATACTGCCTACTACATATGGAAGAATTTATTTTGCCGGCCTCGATAGCGGTGGGGTAACGTTCTCGCCTGCCAAACAAGAGGTCGTGGGTTCGAGTCCCGCCTGGGTAGGTTTACCCGGTCCAGGACATGGTTATTCGTGTACGTTTACTTGTTACAATTGTTGAACACCTCGGTGTAAAATGGCCAATAAGAGCTGTATCCGGTGGTTTGAGAATATAATAATAATACAATCTATTAATGGTGCCTAAAAATAGGTTTTAACTAACCTAAAGGTGCCTAAAGGGTCGTTAAAATGTTTTATTGGATTACCGGTGGAAATAAATAAACCAGCATTACATACAACAGCAGCAACAATGTAAGAGTGTGGAATGAATGAAGTGAATTTTCTTTTCAAAGTAAAACCAAAAACGTCAAACAGTGTTCTGTTCACTGAGTATGTATTTATAGACACGTATATTGTCAGATTATAACATTTACGTGCAAATAAGGTAGTTTCCTTCATCAAAGAAAACGAGTCATTGATTGTGATTCGTTACCCACCATTAGTGTATCCATAATACACAAATTATTTGGTTTTAGAAATCCTAGTTTAGACGAATGGCAGTGGTCAATTTTAACCGCATTTGAAAAAGGCCAGATTGGCGCTCATGCGATGCCACTCCACGTGACGTCACAGGGGCCTAGTTTCTATACGATTAGATGGGATTATTATATCGACTGAGATTACCAATGCATGCATGGGGCACAGAGCTCAGGGAAACATTTCTTAAGAATCGCCTGTTTAAATTGCCTATAGTCGGAAAGTTTCCTTCGTTTGATAGGGTATTAATTATCCTTATTTAAGCCTGACACCTGCTAGCAGCCTGCATCCCAGCGGCACACATATTCTCGCCCCAAGGTCACCTCACATGGCGACAGCGGGAACCAGAATGATTTCAACGGGTTTTACCCAGCATTCATACTTAGCCGTCGCGTTTTCGCGCGCTTGAAAATTTTCACTTTTCATTTAATCGCGAAAAATAGATATCGTCATTAAAAAAATCTAAAACCGTGAAATGTGTACTCCAGTAGTAATAATGTTTCGATTTAGGCAGTAAAAATGTAGGAAACCACCCTATTGACCATCCATTCTACAGTGTCAAGTCCGCAAATGTGGTATTTTGAGCGATCCGTGGTGAGATGCCACTGTCCTGAAAAGAGGTATGGATGGATTTGGCTGCCATTTGGTCTCGCTAAAATTCTGAATTTAAATTCGAGAAAAGTAATGGGCAAGAGCTCTAATGACGTCCCCCACTCATGGAAAGTAGACGTCAACTTTCGCGTTTTCTTTATTTTTAAATCATGAAAAAAATGGCTGATGATGGTAGAATATGTTTTCTTCGTAACTAAACCTTTCCCTTCAATGTGCCAAATTCTATCAATGTATTGGGATGTTGGGTATGATTGTTAGTGAACAACCCTATTTGCAGCGTACCTAAGCCAAATCGCCTAAATTGTGCCGTTCCACAGGGTATTTTTAATTATGCTTAAGGGGGTGGTCCGTGAAATGAATTATACCTCTTTTTCGTGAAAATTCTGTTAAATTCACTTCAAATTGTATCTCATCGACTGACTGCCGCAGAAAAAATTTCCGTTCCTTATTTTCTGGCAGTTACGTTTGAAAATGCAAATTATTGTACACGTAGTCACGGGGGGAGCTTTGGGGGTTTTACCTGCCCCTCCGAATTTCTTTTAGCGAACGTCTACGATACATCCACTTAGGAGAAGACTACTCTAGGGGGACTGCAGCAACAAGTGACTTTGTACGCAGTCACGCGCGTGGGTGCAAAGTTATATACACCAAAGGTTGAAGTTCGCCATGAAAAATATTTGGCTTAGTCGGGATTCGAACCCGGATATGTTAGCCGGTTACACCACTAAGCCCGAAATTCGCTCTGAGGAAATGGCTAGGTGGTGTAACTGGCTAATACACATGACCGGCAATCGGGAGATCCGGATTCGAATCCCGGCTAAGTCAAATATTTTTTCACGGTTAATCCTTAGCTGTATTTTTCTAGGGGCACTTACTGAGGCAGACATTCTCTCGGCTACTTAAAGTTCTGGACTGAGATCCGCTTCTTAAATCGAAATTTGCTATGTATCGGGTTTTATTTAATTAATTATATATTATTTACCACTACAGTCGTAGCCCTAAAGTTTAAAATTTTTCGAAAAATCAGTCGTATTTTCGAAACAAACTCTATGGAAACCAAACGAAACTAGTAACGGCCGTGACGGCAAAAAACCAAGCATGATTTTAAACTTCAGCGGTATGCAAAAAGGTGTTTAGCATATTCAATGAAAGTTATGTTTTTTCAATGCGAGGGACAGCATATTTCCAATAAAGGCAAACCGCATACCACCTAAGCACTCACCAAAGCAAAATTCTGGGTGCGTGTCTGATGGCGATGTTTGTTGAAGCATACCAAAAATGTTTGTTCCATTGCTCTTATACGTCAATACATATATCATTTGGATTAAAGCAGATATAAAGTTCTTTTCCCTTTAGATATTCACCATAGATTTGTTACCGAACTACTTTTTGAGTTATTTACTAATGAATACTGTAATTTAAGTCAAATTACGTTAGGTACATGAAAATGGCGCTACGATCGGCGAGTAGTTGTAAAGAAACGGTAACTTATTAATATTATGATTAAACTGTACATATTCCGTGTACCCATATTTTGCGTTTTAACCTCGAAGAATATCGTCTTAGCTAGCGAACCTTTTTTAAAGGACATTTCCTAAAAGCAATTCTTTTGAATCGCGAAGTCACGAACCTGTCTTCTATATGAAAACTCCTTATTGCACGTCGCATACTGCGATACCTTACCTACTTGAGTTTATAGGCTCCCATTTAATCTGTAATGATCATTTAGAGGGGGCATAATTTCCGCTGGATCGGTCTTTTTTGGTGGCGGATTAGGTTCTCGTTTCATATGTATGCCCACTCACTCGGCGATTCAACCAGTAGATTGGTTTGAATAGATGAGGGTAGTGTTCACCCCGGACTAAGCCAGAGATGTATAAATATTATTCATGGTAATTCATGGGATAGGGAAATTGGTGCTCGTTTCATATGTATGCCAACTCACCCGGCGATTCAACCAGTAGATTGGTTTGAATAGGTGAGGGTAGTGTTCACCCCGGACTAAGCCAGAGATGCATAAATATCATTCATGGTAATTCATGGGAAAAGGAAATATGTACTTGTTTCATGTGTATGCCCACTCACTCGGCAATTCAACCAGTACATTGGTTTGAATAGGTGAGGGTAGTGTTCACCCCGGAATAAGCCAGAGATGTATGAATATCACTCATTCAGGGTATGGGGGCCAGTTCCTATCCCTGGCCCCCTCGCACATTGAGAATTTTACTTGAGGGTGTCGAAAGGTTTAACCCGGGTTTTGAGCTCGAGATCCCTTAATTAGCATCCAAGCCCTCTACCCACTAGCCTACCACGCTCCCCCTAGTCGTCATATCATTTGTGAATTTTTTTTTAAGATTTTGTTATTATTTTTGCTATCGCCTTGGAATTATCAGGGCGTATATAGTAGATCGTTGTCAACATTTTTCTGAAGAATCTGAGCTTTTCCCGGTGAATGGCGTGGATGAAAGCTTCTCGGGTTTCCAACCGGGTCAGAGTCTGCATGGTGTAGGCCGACGTTTCGTAGGGAGACTTTCCCAACATCCCCAGGGCTGATGATACCGCGACATCGACATCATCAGCCCTGAGGATGTTGGGAAAGTCCCGCAACGAAACGTCGGCCTACACCATGCAGACGCTGACCCGGTTGGAAACCCGAGAAGCTTTCATCCAACATTTTTCTGTTTCTCAATTTAAAAAAAATCCTTTTTATTATTTTGTTAGATGTATTTATGAGCTGTTGGTATTATCAGCTGTAAAATCAAAATGTCGGGAGTAATTTAATCATTATTAACTAATTTTTTATGAAAACATTTCGGGTTTCCCACCGGGTGTGGTATTGGGTTGATTCTCCCAACGTTTCAACGGCTAAGTCTGCCATCGTCTTCATGGGTTCACTCTTTATGGTACTTTTTACGGTACTAATTTATTTATTTGTTTATTCATATCTTTTTAGAGTAAACCCCTGAAGACGATGGCAGACTTAACCGTTGAAACGTTGGGAGAATTAACCCAATACCACACCCGGTGGGAAACCAGAGAAATTTTCATTCATCAATCTATACGCCGGGAAAACCTGAAAATTTAATTTTTTACTGTGAAAAAATCCACAGAGGAAAAATCATTCGCCTTGACCGGGATTCGAACCCGGATCCCTCGATTTCCGCAAATCCTCAGGGGAGAATGACGCCTCGGTAGCTTAACTGGCTAAAGCACTCGGCCGGAAATCGAGGGATCCGGGTTCGAATCCCGGTCAAGGAGAATGATTTTTCGCACAATTTGTGCACTGCGGGTGCCTCCGTAAAAGTCATCACCGTGGCTAGTCCCGGTATACTTAAATAATTAATTTTTAATACTTGGGATACTGATAAATATTGAACAATGTCTACTATGTTCACCCTGAAAACTTCCAGTGGATGATATCAGTTGTGCTCGAGTCACCAAAAGAGGGCTGCCGGGAGGTAGGTTTGCGTCTACTTGTTTTCATTTCCGAGAGCCTTTTTTCCTGCAGTTGCTTTTCTTTCGTGAGCACGGCTTATCTCTCTTTGTAACATCCATAAACCCTGTTCCCTTTCTTCCCTCACTCTCTTGGCCAACATCCTTCCCTTTATTCCCAGATTTCAACACTTCTCTCTTCCATTCCCACTCTCACGTTTTTCCATTCCTTTATCTCATCCAGCTGTTCTCTCACCTCGAAAAAGGAGCGCGTTATGGAGCAATAACAAATAATGGGTACCATTATCCGTTCTGTATACCTACCCTCTTTATTATGTCCGCTTGTTTTTCTTCCGCTTTGTGTCACTGCCGGACACGCTCTTTGAGCCTTGACATACCGGTGGCGTTTAACGGTGGTCATGCGCCTAGAAAGGGTTGTATTTGAAGCGCACAAGACATTTCAGTGCAAAAGAAGGGATTTAATTAGAGTCAACTGTTACTGAGTTCTGCGCAAAATGCTTAGTTTGCTGGTATGTTTCATGAGCTAAAAGAAGAAAATAATCTCGAAGTACTGAGATTATGAATTATATTTTATTCATAAATTACCATTAGAACTATCTTGTATGATGTTGGGAACGATATGGTGGAAGTTCTTAATATTAGTAAAATAAGACATTGCAATATTTCCACTGAGTTTTATTATGACACTACGCGTTTCGTCGTTACAAACACTTGATAATGTTTGTAACGACGAAAGGCGTGGTGTCATAATAAAACTCAGTGGAAATATTGCAATTTCTTATTTTACTATCATTAGAACTGTTCATCGATACTGCAAAAATTCGTCGGGAATATTGATAATTTCATTTGATCATTCACGGTATTAAACATACCTATTTCTGAAAAAGAGAGACTTTTTTTAAATTTTCGAAAAAAATGCTCCCAAATGCTGGATGAAATTTTAAATTGTGGACCATTTTTTAATTTATTTTCCTGTCGTCTGATGAAACACTAGTTAACCCATTATAACCCAATGTTGCTCTTAGGTAACATCAAAAATGTATACATTTTCAGCTATATTCAGGAAAGATTTAAACTACGTGTTCTTTTGTGATGTATAGTTTAATGGCGAAACATGTAGCTGCCGCAATAATTATGATTGAGTACACATTTTTCACATTTTTAAAATGAGAAGTCGACTGGTTTAAAATTTTAATTTCTTCCAGAAGCAGCTTTCGGTTAGTAAGGGTTAAAACCCCTAAAAGTCCGACTTTTATTAATAGTCAAAAAACTTTCCGTGCTCTTCTTATGACGTGAGGCGGTCCACCGGTTACTTATCTTGCGCATGGCATTCCACAGTTCCCTATCTCCTCTCCTCTTCTTTCGTGCACCACATCATTTATCACCCTATCCTTCCATTCCATCCTCAGCACCTAGCATCAGCACCATACCGCGAAGGTTTCATTTCCTTTCTGGTCAGCTTTTCCTCATGTTCCAAATTTTTCATCCTTCCATTTTCAGATCAGTGGTGGTCTGCTTGGAAACTGTAAAGGTTTCCAGTTATTGGAAAGTATATAGGGGATGATGCTTTACGAGTTTTAAGCGTTTCCTATTGTAATCTGGATATTGAAAATCTGTTTTAGGGCCTAGTCATACAGTACATTAACACGTGGAGGGTCAATGTGGATTTGATTTATGCAATCATCCGTTCCTTTAAAACCATTCTGGTTAGTATGCGCGAACTGATGCAAGTTAATGAATCGTGTAACCGGGCCTTCACCCCATAACCTTCAATATTGGCACGGGGGAAGGCGCTTACGAAGGGATACTGATAGAGGGAGTGGAGTCTACATCTACGTAATACCCCGCAAGCCGCTTAAAAGGCGTGTGGCAGGGGGTGTTAGGACACCAGCCGTTTACAGCTAAAAGAAAGGAGTGCTCTAACGAAGTTGGGACTAGCGTTTATTAAAGGCCTTTATGGTTCGAGGGAAAAACGAATCCCCATATCTATCCATTGGGCAAAATATCCCATTTAATTTATCGCTTCTGTCGGACCTGGAAATATAGTGCGGCTCTAATATAATGTTCTCCGTGTCGCTTTTAAAGATATCCATTCTCAATTGTTCAAGCAATCTAAGCCTAGCGCAGTAGTGATTGGCATCTTGCATGATTTGATTTCAGACTGATTGGTCCAATGAGTTTAAGTTGGGAAGCAGTGGTCAAATGTTCCGCTGACGGTTAGGGCAGAACTTCGTGTGGACCTGATTATGAAGTAAACGCCCTAAAAAACTACTATATGATTTATCTTTATGGCTCTCGTTATTTCTGTTTCCGTCCAATTATAGTATCTCATTCTATGCAACAACTTTCACCTTGATAATGTTACTCTGTAACGAAACCATAGTCGGTGTCAGTAAATTCCTATGTGGAAATAGCAAAGTTGTTGATCCATCTATTCCTGCGATTATGGATTTCCACCTAGTTACGCCCGCCACTGTTAATTATTAATTAACATTCAAGTAATATTTTATTATAATATAAACTTAATCTTATGTTTTCACACAACTATATCGAATAATTCCGTATTTAATCATCATCACCATTAGTAGGGGCCTGTTCCATTCTCCAATAAATACATGCACAAAGCAATTTATAATGAGGTGGGAATCATTTATACAGTATGCAAGTGCTACGGTCTGGAGTGCTTGGGGGCCCTCGGCAAGGGCTCATGATGGGGCCCATTCGGGGGTACTCCCCCGGAAAATATTTGTAAACTAAATGCCCGGAAATGGATTTCAACACTATTTTGGCTCTTAAAAAAAAACTAGATAAAAGTTAGTAAAAATTGGCAACTTCGAAAAAAATACTAGTAAAAATGAGAATTTCACAGCTAATAAAAATTAATGATATATTGTCTTTCTATTATCTATTTAGTGAACTTGTTCCTTCAAACTGCACCTAAATCTAAGAAACCTCTAAAATAACCTTTACGAATAACCCTTTTAAAAAAGCATTAGCACTCTTTTATCCTGTGACAACTCCATTTTATTTATTTTAATAAATGTAACCTTTTTACGATGAGTGTGTTGTAAATAAAGCGATTCATAAAACGTAGAATTTTATAATTGCAAAAACATTTTGTTCAAGTGATCTGAGTATTTAATTACACCTCTACTATACGCTTCACGATAGGCGCAAGCGTTGCGGGGCCTTCCTGAGCATATGCCTCGTTCAGAAATTGGATTGTTCTAGCGATCGTTGGAACTATCGTGCATTCACACGACAATGGTTGAAACCTGTGCTGCCCTCTAGTGCTGACATCTCAAAGTGAACGAAAAATTGACGGTTAGCAAAGATGTTGAGGTATGCAGGGACAAGATATTACTTTGTTCAACGTGTATTTAACGAATAATTTTTCCCCATATTCTTTCTTCCTCGGACAAATCTATGAAAAAAATTGAACGAAGAGAGCTTCAAGAGCTTTTCGTCTTTCTCTTGTCGCTTCCTTTTCCGGTCTCCCAGCGCCTAACCATCGTAAAGTGGCAACATTAGGAACTACGTGAACTATTGTCAGGACATGCATTCACACGGCTAGTTCGGCCAACTATCGTTAGGACGATCGCTCGGAAAATCGTAATGTGGACGAGGCATTATGGCCCTCGGCGATTGCCGACCAGCTGACCTGACCAGACCGCCCCTGACCTCAAGTCGACAAACCCAAGATTGGTTTGACGGAGCTCTTCATTCTGCTGTCCTATCCGTTAGCCATTGGGTCGTCCTTTGCCCTTATTCCATTCCACCTATCCTTCAACGATTGTTTTAATCAAGCCATCATGTCTCGTGATGTGGCCAACGAAGTTTTCTCGTTTTCTCATTAAGGTTTTTAGAAGAATTCTCTTTTTTTCCCACTCTACATAGCTTTTCCTTATTATTTACCCAGGCGATCCATTTTATCGTCATCAGTAAGTAGTATTACTGCTAATAGATTCGTGTCTGTGACAAGAAATGCTTAAATTTACAGACCAGATACGCTGGCGTTAGAGTGCTATCCAAGGGCGTACCCAGGATCATAACTAAGGGGGGGGGGGCAAGCCAAGTTGTGACATTTTAGCATGAAGAAGGTGAATGAAATCAACATTTTAAGAAAATTATAACAGCGCTTTATTAGTTTATGAGATTATTTCTTTGAAACAATAGTTTTATTTCAGTTACATATCTTATAATAATACATATCATTTTTCGTGGATTTAGAGAAAATTTGTTGTTTACTTTCGTTTCAATTCAATACTGATTTTGCTTAAAGACTTTTGCAGCTACCTCTCCCCCTCCCCCTTGCTGGGTACGTCCATGGTGCTATCGTATAGTAATGTAAAAGCTTACGCACATCATTGAAATGAATGAAATGGATGAAGCAACCCTTTCAATGTCATTGAATTGGTATGGAAACGTTTTCCCCGTGACTCGGTTAGTAAATTTTGAGCATAATGCCCATATCAGTGGCGGGGGAAGCGTACAAATTCATTCATGCGTCTAGCCTACCAATCGGGGTGAGTGGAGGCTCTAAACCGCTTCACTGCCTCCAATCGAAAGGCTCTTCCCCAAAATGGCCTCCATTGCTTGCAGTTACATGGGAACCCTACCACGGTGAAAAGCACAGCGCCCTATAAGTAATTGTAGTCTTTGGTCCTCTATTTTTAAACGATCGCGCAATGCAGCTCTGAGTTTATATTATAAATATGAGGCACAGAATAAACAAACGTATCTTTGGAGTTTTTCGGTTTACGCCGCGGGAAAAACAGAGCAAAATCTCCAAGTATCCGGCGTAATTTTCGATGTTGTAACTTTTTATTCATAAATTAATGTTGTTTTAATTCCACAATTCACGATTTATATGTAAAGCTATTTCATTTATGTCTATTTTTCCTAAATGTCGCGACAACAGCACTGCATTTACATTATAAATATGAGGTACAGAATATACAAACGTTTCTTTCGAGTTTTTCGGCTAAAACCGCGGGAATAATGGGAAAAAATCTCCACGCATCCGCTCGTATTTTCGATAATGTAGATTTTTATTCGGAAATGAAGTAATGCATGCCAAAGGATTTGGTACTTTCCCGGCGAATCTTGCTGATGAACTCTTCACGGGAAATCAGCCGGGTCAGGATGGAAGTTGCTGCTAACGTTTCGATAGCCTTCTCTGCCATGGTCTTCAGGGCGAATGAAATTCGTAATGCATGCTGTTTTAATTCCACAGTACAAAATTAATATTAACAGCTGTTACATTTTATATATATTTATCCTCAATGTCGTGACAGCAGCACTGCATTTGTACTGTAAACTAGACGTACAGGATACACAAACGTATCATTCGATTTTTACACTTAACGCCGCGGGAAAAACAGGTTAAAATCTGAACAAAAAACGTTAGATTATCGATAATGTAGGTTTTTATTAAAAATATTAGGCTATGCATGCTGTTTTTATTCCACAATACGATATTAATATATACAGCTGGTACATTTTATTTCTATTCCTCCTCAATGTCGCGACAGCAGCATTGTATTTGTATCATAAAAATGAGGTACAGAATATACAAACGTATCATTCGACTTATACGGCTTAAACCGCGGGTAAAAGAGGGAAAAATCTCAAAAAATCCGTTACAATTTTCGATGATGTAGCTTTTTATTCATAAGTAAAGTAATTCATTTTGTATTAATTCTACAGTTTTAAGGTTAATATTAAGAGCTATTACATTTTATGCCTATTTTTCCTCAGTGTCGCGACACGTTGGGGTAAAAAATTACTGATATCTTGAAATGATTTCACAAATTCATCCTTTCCTTAAAATCTCGTAATAAATTGAAGCCCACCATGGTCAAGGTTATGTAGCGAAACGGGAAATCGTGAGGATCTGTATCGTCGCTTTTTTCTGGGGTAGTGAGCCTTTCCCATAAGCTGGACGGGAGATTGGAGTCGAACTACGATTGAGTGAGGAATGAAATTTGCCGATTTGTGGTTCGGAGAAGGGAAATTAAATCGGAAGCATTGAATTAAACTGCCCTTGACTGTTGGCAGCGAAGTGAATAGCGGAACTGCATATCGAAGGAGGCTTTTCGGAGAGGTATTGGTAGATTTGTGGCTATGTCAAATTCGCCAGGTGATCGGCGTTGAAATTCATATCAATTGCATGTGGAAAAATTCTTTCGGATTGGAAATCGAATCGCAGATATTTTCTCGGAGATGTACGCAGGCTGCATTATATGCTGGCCACGGTTGTGTTGGCGTAAAGGTCTTATTAAAGCGATGGACGCGGGTTTGATTGCGGTCACGTTAGGAAATTCACACCTCTCTGTGCTTGCCCTTACGTATAATAAAAACCAATTCATTACCTTCAGCCGTTTCGAATTGAAGAAATTATAATTATCAATATCATTATTATCATAGTTATCGTGAGGGAATGCTTCATTAGAGCTCTGAATTTAAGACCTAACCCAGAAAAATGTTTGGGTGATAGGAAGGCTCTCCTTTGGATAAGATCCATTACGAGGAGTACATTTGTAGAGCCTTTACAGACTTTATTAATCGTTATGGATGACGCGGAAATGGCAATCAAAATTTCCTTTATGTCAATTGCTCAAATGGCAACGCAATGTATGAGTTAAATTTCGAATAATAGATAACCTTGTGGGAATTCAGTCGTCTTTAGGGTGGTGCAAAACAGTACGTTGTTTGATACACTAGGCTTCGGCTCCCACACGATTTTGGTGGGATTTAAAATCCATAGATTAGAAACCCATGGATCTACTTTCTTGACTATTTACGCCACAATTATGTTACAGTACGCATCGTACCGCCGAACCGATCTTTTTTCCTGATTTTTTGTTCGTTAAGTCTTACCCTATCTCCTTGATGTGCTCAGGGAGTTGATCCTTAAAATCATTTTCCTGTGTCTCAATTTTAAGATTTTACCCACTTTTTTTCTCAACTGTAAACTTTTAGTGAAACATTTTCGTAGGAAAAGGTTGACAGAGTTCAGTACCTAGTTTATGTAATTTCCTGAAATGCTATGTTAGTTACACATGTACTTGGTCACAAAAAATGAGTAGATGTACCTACTGTACCTGAATATCTTTACAAAAAAAAATTTCTTACTAGGGTAGCCTAGTGGGTAGAGCGCTTTGCTGCTGATTTAGGGGTCCCGGGTTCAATTCCCGTTTCAAATCCCGGGTAAAGCCGTTGGACACCCCAAAACGAAATCCTCGGAGTGCAAGAAGGGCTAGGGAAAGAATAGCTCCCCTACCATGATTGTGTGTAATTCACACGCCTGTGGCTTAGTTCGAGTTGAGATCTACCCCCGCCCATCCGAATCCACATCCGAATAGGGTAGTTTCCTTCATCATAGAAAACGAAAGGCATTGATTGCAATCCGTTACCCACCATTAGTGTATTCATAATATACAAATTATGCGGTTTTAGAAATACCAGTTTAGACGAATGGCAATGGTCAATTTTAACCGCATTTGAAAAAGACCAGATTGGCGCCCATGCGATGCCACTCCACGTGACGTCACAGGGACCTAGTTTCTATACGAGTAGATAGGAGTTTTACATCGTCTGAGATTACCAATGCATGCATGAGGCACAGAGCTCAGGGAAACTTTTCTTAATAATCACATATTTAAATTGCCTATGGTCGGAAAGTTTTCTTCGTTTGATAAGGTATTAATAATCCTTATTTAAGCCAAGCGCTACCAGCTAGCATGGTACTCTGCTACCTGCTAGCATCCTGCGTCGTATCAGCGCTCAGAGCCTCGCCCCAATGTCACCTCACTTGCGGCAGCGGGAACCAGAACGACGTCACACGGAGTTTTCCCGGCATTCACACTTACCCGTCGCGTTTTCGCGCGCTTGAAAATTTTCACTTATTATTTAATCGCGAAAAATAGATATCGTCATTTAAAAATCTAAAAGCGTGAAATACGTGCTCCAGGAGTAATAATCTTTCGATGTAGGCAATAAAAAAATAACAGGAATTCACCCTATTGAATCACTGACTGAGTGAGAGAGTGATGGCGACTAGAAGGAACAAGTGATCGTTCGAGAGAAAGTGAATCATCACCTAAATGATTTTCGCAAGATGCCTATAAGCTCTCTCACCACATACAAATCGCCAATCTCAAGCTCAATCGCCACATGGTCCATAAATATGTTGTTTTATTGGATGAATTTTAATAGAGCTGATGTATCTCTTCACTACCGACGTTGTTGAAAGCTAAACTCCTGCAGCTGCAACCAGACAATGAATCAATGACGATAGTAATTAGGCGTTATCTGCTCCGGAGGAGTGGATTAAATTTGAAGTATTGAAAGCCAGATAACTGGCTTTCGTGAGTGGGAATGAAGCGGATAAAGGTACTGCGCTCCAAAAGAGGCTTAAGGGAGAGGCAATGATGGATTTGTGGATATTTCGGATTCACCCGGTGATCAGCGTTGGAATTCGCATTGATTGGGATGAGGAAAATTCTCCTGGACCGGAAATTGAACCGAATACCTTTTTCCGTGAATATGAATGCCCAATTTTTATGGAAAGAGGGCACTTGATGCGAACCATCATTCCCTAGTCTTTCATTCCAAAAGTTTGATTTTTTTCGAGATCCTTCAAGCTTATTCTGGTCGTAATTACTATTTCTAAAACAAGTTGTTGTTTGGTTATTTCTTGGTAACAGTTCATGGCCATTCAACGATTTTTTGCTGTGACTATGGAATTTGAACGATTCGAGACGGAATTTTGAGTATACATAGTCCTGGAAATTAAAAATGATTTTCAGCCGCACATATTTCTTGAATTGAAATATCACTGACTCCCATCGCCAGTAATTTGTTTCTACTCAAGGGACAGCACCTGTCAATTGCACTGAACAGGAATTCCAAGGTTTGTTTATTTTAATAAGAGCTATTCCGGGTATATCGACTCAATTTGAGTATCTTTAAGATCCGTGCTGAAAGGACGCGATCACTTCCACACAACTGGTATTTTCTCGTAGCGAATCACTTGTTTTAATCTTATGCTATCGCTTCGAAATTTTCATAGCCTATAGATTTTTGTCAGCATTTGCCTGTATCACTGAGTAGAAAAAATGTCTTCCTTATTTTTTCTGAAGCTCTCTTTTATAAAGCGATGTGTCCCGATTCACTGACTGTCTTAATGATTCACTCATCAACGTACCGCCCAATTTATTCAGGGGCGGATCCAGGATTTTTTTGGATGGGCACAAGGGTCTCACAGGCTAACGATCTTCTCATACTTGAGATTAAAGACAAGATACAACAATTGTTGTACGAAATGTTCTCTTAATTTTTATTCGAAAGTTATTTATATGAAATAAAATGATTCATATACATCTACATAATACCCCTCAAGCCGCCTAAAAGGTGTATGGCAGGGGGTGTTAGAACACTAGCCGTCGACGCAAAAAAAAATTAAGTGCTCTACGAAGTTGGGACTAGCATTTATTAAAGTCCTTCATGGTTCGGGGGAAAAACGAATTCCCATATCTATCCGTTCGGCAAAACATCTCTCTTAATTTATCGCTTCTATCTGTCCTGGAAATATAGTGTGGCTCTAATATTATGTTCTCCTTGTCGGTCTTGAAGATATCTATTCTCAATTGTTCAAGCAATCTAAGCCTAGCGCGCAGCCTCCGAGTCTCCAGCGGCTCCCAGCCTAATTCGCTTAACATCTGGGTAACGCTGTCTGTACGCCCGTAGAAGTTTTTGACGAAACGCGCAGCCTTCCTTTGTATTTTATTCAGTTCGCGGATTAAGTCTTTCTGTACCGGATCCCATACGCTCGCTGCATATTCAAGGTGCGGACGGACGAGTGCGAAATAGCACAATCCTTTCACTTTCTCATCCGAAAATCTTCCTACAATATGCTTGACGAATTCTAATTTCTTCAGGGCCATGCCACAGATATTCCTTATATGTGTTCCCCGCGAGAGGTTCGAGGTTATCGTAACTCCCAGGTACTTCACTTCGTCTGCTGCCTTTATGTAAATACCATCCACAGAATAAACATGGTTATAGTTGGACGAATTCCGCAAGAAATGTACCGACATGCATTTGCTCAGATTAAGTTCGAGTCCCCACTCTTGGCTCCACAAATGAGCGTTGTTCAAGTCCGATGATAGAATTTCATAGTTAGAGTGGTCATTAATTTCGCGATAGATGACAGCGTCGTCAGCAAATAAACGTATGTTACTGTTAATGCGGGAGCAGAGATCATTAATATATCTATAATGAACAACAGGGGGCCAATTACGCTTCCTTGTTGAACACCTGGTATAACTTTTACTACATTAGAGCTAATTCCGTCAAGAACTACTTTTTGTTTACGATCACTGAGAAAGTCGCGTATCCAGTTTACAACTGTTTCGTTTAATCCGCATGACTGTAATTTGTATAAAAGTTTGTTGTGAGGTACCATGTCAAAAGCATTCTTAAAATCAAGAAATAATGCGTCAACTTGTCTTTTCGATTCACCAGATTTTAGAGCATCGCGAGGAAAGAGCGCGAGCTGTGTTTCGCATGAACTACCTTTTCTGAATCCGTGCTGACAGTCATGGAGGAAGTTACGTCTGTCCAAAAAAGTCATAATTTTGCTAACGGCGATATGCTCAAGTATCTTGCCTATGATCGATGCTAAAGAAATTGCACGGTAGTTGCCTGGGTCATGTCCGTTTCCCTTTTTAAATATGAGTGTAACGCTTGCAATTTTCCAGTCTAGCGGTAACTGTAGCGGTAATGATTGAGGATACAAAACAATACGAATGTTATGATAACAGCATTTAAAGAAATTTATATTTTTAGGCGTCTGAAGGGGGCACTTGCCCTCCCCCTACATCTGCCTTTGTAATTACTGATGATATGGCTAGGAATTTTTCCGTATTTATTCTTTGTATCATGTATGGGTACCCTAGGAAATGATTTTCGCGCGGAGCAATTTTTGGGGTTATATCAATTCAGTAATGTTAGCTTTTTGGCTCTTATAAGAATGTCTTTGATTTCCGTGCTGGCCTTCCTTTTTTAAATTTTTTAAAACTCAAGATATATAGTGAATATTTATATCATTGTGCGGGGAAAGATATGGTGTTATTTATGCTTTCATTCAGATTTTCTTTAGGATTGGTTTTCTTCTGGTTATTATTTTTTAGGTCGAAGTTTATCTGTTTTCCTTCCATGTCAACATTAGATATTAATCTTAGATTCTTATCATAAAATGAATTCAAGGAATCTAAAAAACGAAACGTATTTCACCATAAAAAGTGAAGGTCTGCTTCAATAATTGTAAAGCCATGTTTTAGGTTTCACTAACCGTTGAAATTCTAGGCAGCCGGAACCAGAATGACATCACATGGGCTTTTCCCAGCATTCATACTTAGCCGTCGCGTTTTCGCACCCTTGAAAATTTTCACTTTTAATTTAATCGCGAAAAATAGATATCGTCATTTAAAAATCTAAAAGCGTGAAATACGCACTCGAGAAGTCATAACCTTTCGATTTAGGCAATTAAAAAAATAGGAAACCACCATAATGTAGATAAAAATGAAAAATATCTCGGCAGAATGAGAGACTTCAGCAGTCCAGCAGTTGATTGACTATTTTTAAGGGAGTCCAAGTACACACGACAGTCGTTTACGCCGAACCGTGCTGGCACCCTATAGGCTACCGTGGTATAGCTTGCTCATGGCTACGTGTTATCTAAAAGGGAAGGTTGATGACTGTCCTCAATAAATGACGTCGAAAATCCAGTGTCTGTATTCCTGAAATATAATTGGAGATGGGAACATTGCATTAAACTTCAATAACCGAGAAGCTAAGCGTGGACACTGCATTGGAAAAGAAACATAGTCTTGTATATTTCATTAACATATGCATATTACGCAGCAAGCTACCAACAGAGGTATTTGGCAGGGAGTGAACCATCTCCAAAGTGCAACAGCGGGTTAAAATTTACTCCCACTCACATGCACTAGACACGTCATGCATGTTAAAAATGATACATAATGTACCATATCCTTCTTATGAAGGCGATGTGACAGAAATCATACAGTGAGTCAAATAGAACCAACCGTTGTTTAAACGTTAAAATTTATTGACATTTTTGAATAGGTAAGGGCTTATGAGAGGAAAATTTGAAGATTAGGCGAGTAAAGCAAGGGCGTACTCAGGAAAACTAAGGGGGCAAGCCATGGTTGTTCAAGTTGTAGGTAAGATTCAGGTATGGAAAAGGTGATGGAAATCAACATTTTAAGGAAACTGTAACAGCTCTTTTTTTAGTTTTTAAAACGATTTGCTTGAAAAATATTATTTTCCTTAAAGACATTTTCGATTTTTCTTTCTGGGAGGGCAGCTGACCCCTCCTGCCCCTCGCTGGGTACGCCCATGAACTGAAGAGCCCTATGTGGAGTGTAGTGCTTTGCTGTGTGCAGGAAAGTCGACCTTTAGGAAAGAGTACGGCTAAATACCGGAGGGTGTGGAGGATACTCGATAAAGCGAAACGTACGTTGAGGAAATGAAACGACGAAGTGGAAGGCATGGTGGGACAGGAAATGAAACTTCTTGAGGAGGTCCGTAGGGCACAAGTGTGTCAGGATGGAGCGAGTACCACCATCCATTTCAGAAGTATAGAACTAGAGTTTGAAGCACTTTAGTGAAGCAACGGCTCGTGTGATTGCAGCATATTTACATAAAAATAGTTTCTTATATTTTCATTTGAAAGGTGGGTTTCAAAATCTTGTTATGGTTTTTTGAAAGAATATTTAAGAACAGAGAGGAGAAATAATACCCATTTTCGGCAATTCCCGCACGATCATGGAATTTGAGGTGTATGTTTGTTTTTAAGGAAGGAGAGAATGAGATACACAGAGAGATTGATTGATGAACGGATTGGTGAGACTGAATGTGAATTTAATTAGGGATGATCAATTTTAGGAGAGTTGGAAGGCAGGCAGATTTGAGAATACTCCCACCAATCCTACCGTATCCTTTAGTAAATAAACATATCAAGAGGTCTTTATGACCAAAAATCACTGTTTAAGGTTTCCGATTTTAACTTTTTGGAACCATGAGAGAGGAAAATAAAACTCTTTCTGCATGTACGTTCCACGCTAATTATATACTAACTCCGACGGTGGTTTCGACACTTTTATATCATCTTTAAGGCATTAGCAAGCAAGCTCTATTACCATGAAATGGAATGCTGAAACTAAATCAATGCATTTTAATGGTATCTAATATTGAATCCTTGGTCGGTACTGAGAAAAAGGAATGTATGTGTATGCTTTATCATTAGCGAGGCTCCATAAAGCAGCAAATACTGAAATGTGTGGAAACTTGAATGACCAATTCTTATTAAAATGACTTTACATGAGGTAGTTTACTTCGACATCACCTTTCATCAGAAGAATTATTTTAATAATCTCTATCGTAACAGGCTCAACTTTGTGGAGGTTCATTCTAATAAATAAAAGCGAACACACTATGTATAAATCCACCAATTTATTTATGTGGTATTACTAGTTTCGACGCAGCGGCGTCATCATCAGGTACAAAGGCTACAAAGAAAGGTTTTTGTTTCTTTGTAGCCTTTGCACCTGATGATGACGCCGCTGCGACGAAACTAGTAGTACCACATAAATAAATTGGTGGATTTATACATAGTTTGTTCGCTTTTATTTATAAGAATTATTTTGATGGAAGCGGAAGATAAGCTAGTAGAAAAAGCTTTTATCATTTGCCATTCTCTCGTAAGCTCAAAAAAAAATGAACGAGAGATTACCGCCCACGTCACATGAGTTAGTGACGTCATCAGAGTTCCGGTTCATTCACGCGTTCAGGGAGAGCGCTCGTTAAAGGAAAGAATCGTGACTAAGACTGTAAACAGCAAGGAATCACGCGAGATCAAGGTGCTAAGGAGTGGAGGAGGACAGGATCTCGTGACGTCATCAACTTATCTACGGAAGGAATAAGGTCGTCGATTTTTCGCGGCGAATATCTCGAGAAATTGGGGACGGATCGAAAAAGGTAAAAATACAGTTTTATTTATTTTTCAAAGTATCACAATCGATTGCCAAAAAAAACTGGTGAACGATCCCTTAGGAAGGATATATTTTGAAATGTTTTCCAAAATAAGGTTTCTTGGTTGGATAAGTATTACATATATCTATCACTTATTTTTTTAAATAAAGCTAACCTGCTTTCATTATAAATTTACGCCTGGTGATGATAATTTGTCATCGAAACTCGGGTTGATTTATTTAAAAAGTGGTGTAAGTAATAGTTTTCCAGACATGAAAACTTAAAATGGAATCGGAAATAAAGAAATAAAACTTTTTAAGGTTCACTATTATTTTAATATGGGCACGACCCGGGTTTCGTAACGTGGTTACATCTTCAAGTGACTTTTGGAACCAATTTTCGCATTTACGTTCTGCGCTAAATATATACTAACTCCAACGATGGTTTTAACACTGCTATATCATCTTCAAGGCGTTAGCAAGCAAGATCCAAGACCATGAAATTTAATGCTAAAACTAAATCAATGCATTTTAATGATATCTAATATCGATAGGGAGTCACCTATAGGGAGGGTCACCTATATCGATAGGGAAATATGGAGTCACCTGAAGATGTAACCACGTTACGAAACCCGGGTCGTGTCCATATTAACCAATTGTAACCCAATGTTGCTTATATGCAACATCAAAAATGTATAAATTTTCAGCTCTATTTAGGAAAAATTATAACTACGCATTATTTTAAGGTGTCAATTTTAAAGAAGAAATATTTAGCTGTCACGACAATTATGATTGAAAACAAAATTTTCAAGCATTCAAAATGAAAAATATTGAAATTTAATTTCTCCCAAAAGCAGCTCTGGGTTAGAAAGGGTTAAAATAGTAGTGAGCCTCACAAAGTTTTATTTCTGTATTTCCAATATGGAGAGGTTTCACAAAGTAAAGCCTGAAGTTATCAGTTGAAATGGAATAGTGAGAAATTAATAGAACAATTAGAAATGGACTAGTGAATTTTGTTCTCCAAAAATAACGCATTGCTCTTGTCTCCGCTAGAACGTAAACGAATTGGAATTTAATTTCTCCTAGAAGCAGCTCTGGGTTAGAAAGGGTTAAAATAATGGTGAACCTTGCAAAGTTTTATTTATTTCCAATATGGAGAGGTTTCACAAAGTAAAGCCTGAAGTTATCAGTTAAAATGGAATAGTTATAAATTAATAGAACAATTAAAAGTGGACTAGTGAATTTTGTTCTCCAAAAATAACGCATTGCTCTTGTCTCAGCTAGAACGTAAACGAATATTGTGCAGTAGCAAGATGTGCTGGCGGTGTCGTGTGCCGCGACCGTAGGTTTTCGGGTGCGGGAATGGAGGGTGGCGGCGGGAGCGGGTGGCTGGATCCTCTGAGGTCCGGAGTGGGAGCAGACAGGAGGGGTGGGGGGGGGGGGGGGTATTAGCATGCAAGCCTTCCCACTGGGAATCGCCGGGATCGGCGTGTATCGCGAATTTTTCACGGCCCAATTATTGAATATCCGGCATTGGCGCCGCCGCTTCAATGGCGATAGGTTCAGGTCATTTCCGGGTGCACGTAAATTATGCATGAGGTTTTTGCTGCGTCAAATCGAGCGCGCGTAACAAATTGTTCGACTCGGCGACTCAATTATTGACGTATTAAAGGTCATACTTCTAGTAGCTTGACGAAATTAAATTGGCATCGCTCATAACTCTAAATATTCTCATCTCAATGTGTTGAAAATTGTTTTTTTTTGTCATAAGATGAGTATGAAATGCCGTGGTTAGTTGAACCCAGCGTTAGAAGTTGTTTCTGACTTATTTTATTCGTTATTTGTCTTTTGAAAATGGCTTCTTTGCGGAACTTAATGAACGTTGGTAATCGATAAATAAGCAATCCATTCTCCCGAGGAACGATTCTATTAAGCGTTCAAAGCAAAAAATTGGCAATTAAATTTGTTTCCATCGTTTTATTGTTTATGTAAGGAGCTTTTTCTAAAATTAGGATCATTAGTAATAAATTCATGAAATTATTCCGCATGAATATTAATTTAGGCGTCCTACATTCCTGCAGTCCACAGATAGGAAATATTTGCCTCCTATTTTGCGCAAGTTATGAGGCTCATTGCGTTAGCGATCTTACCATTTAGAGGACGCACACCTTCCTATCCAGCGGTCGTATTTTGTCTTTTTGAGAACGTTTTAGTCACTTAAAACTTTTGTCACTGAAATTTTCCGGGTCCTTAGAGTCCATTTTTTCAGCCTATTTCACTAATTAAAAAAAATACGTATGGATGAATGCTGGGGTGAAATTTTCAAATTTGAGGTACAAAAATGTAATCTGAAAAATTTTTCAGATGATTTCATAATTTGTGTGTAACTAAGACGTCACAAAAACGACCAATCGAGGCGGAGGTATGCATCATCATAAGCAGTGATGCTAGCAGGAAAAAGACACGTAAGTGCTTCATTTATTCTTGATAGGCCTCCGTTTGTATCTGATGCTAGGCGTCGTGGGTAAAATGAGGTGTCATTTTTGGAAATTTTATCACCCATCAGTTGTGACAACCAAAGTATGAACCGCAACACTCCCTCCCTGCGAAAATTAACGTAGTTCTGGTTTCATCTACTTTTCCTGCCCTGTCTCCCATTTTTTGGCCTAATACTATAAAAGTGTTGATGTGGTGTCAGTGTGTCACCGGGGAAAATTTCAAAATATAATTTTTCACGTGAGGAATAAGCCTGACTTAATGTTTGATTATTTTAAAGGTATCGTTTTCGTTGCTCTAGCTGAAATTATTATTACATTTTGGGAAAAAATTCGTTGCCAACTCCATTCATCAACATCAACAATAATTCATCAACAAACCCATTGAAGTTAGAAGATTATTCAATAATGAGAATATACATCGATCATATCGCTATATGGTCGATGAGGCAGTCGGGAACCTTTGGAAATATTCGTGATATAACCCCCGGCATACATTGAGTATTTGCAGTTTTAATACATTGTCATGCTACTCTTAAAATTAAATGCTGTCAAATAATAACTATATAAACTATATATAAGCATGATTTTAAATTAGCAAAAAAAGCAAAGTGAACAAAAATACATTTACCGAGTGTAAAAAGATGTGAATAAACGTGGGAAAAATCTAAGAATATTGACTTTCGTGCTTAGGGGGCGGTCAACGTCTTCAGGTCGTGGTGGGAACCGGAAGGAAATGCACAGATAACCTGATCAACGCCGCGGAAATCTTCGAACCTCATAGCATATTCCCTGAAAATGTATAACTTGTATAGTATAACTTATATAAAAAATATACATATACCTTTCTAATTTTCTATATTCATAAAGTTTAAATAAATAGTATGTCAGGAAATGGATTTCAAGTGGCCGTTATGGAAAATAGTCTACTTTGAAAAATTTGCGTCCCCAAAACCTCTTTTAAATTGTCGCTCTCTTTGTTGCCATTATGTGTTTTTCGGTCTTTCAGAATGACCACCGTAAATATTCGGCGATCTCCGCTGGCTTTGCCGTAAATTGGATTTGTGGTTTGGAATGATCTTAAGGGGCTTTCCTCATGAACTCTCTCCCCATAAGCTTAAGCATGAACTTTCACACATTAATTGCCACAGTAATTAGGAGTTACGGTTTCGATTTTGCAATGGAGATGTGTTTTAGCATTGTTCCCCGAGTTTGTTCCTTTATGTCGGATTATAGAGTACTGTTTATTTGGTTCTACAGCATTAGTCTTACTTCATCCCAGAATTTTGAACGGAGTGGAACCTTTGTGTTTTTGTCATCATTTTCGCGAGATTTCATAGTAAAGAACGTATTATTTTATTTATCAACATTTCTTCAGTATTGCAATAGTTGTGTGTCATGGTGCATCCGTGTAAAAGTGATCTTCTCGTGTAAGCTGAGATTTTTAGGCTTTAGTCCCTACTTATCTTGTTAAAAGATATATTTTTACTACTATTTGGGCAATTTTTGTCGTGAAGTCAAATTTGTACAGTTATGCCCAACACCTTTTATTTCTCCTGTGAATCAAATATGAAATGACGATGCTCCTATTTCAATATAATTGGATCTTATAATATAAATAGGGGATATTTGGGAACCCTCAAGGCTCGTAAAATTTCACTCTTTCTCAACTGGAGTGAAATCTTTACGAGCTCTCCACCGCATAATAAACCCAAATGAAATCGCTGTTTATGGTAGCGACTATATTAGCATGAGATTTATTATTGCTTATTTGTGAGAGTTATTCACAGAAAATGCTAAGGACTGCATAAGAGTGGCGTGTGAACGGGAAAAAGATGTATGGAAGAACTTCTCTCAATTTGTGCGTATGTCAGATGGTAAAAGATCGAAAGGTATCGAAGAGATGAGGAAAAAACATAACGGTGCAAGGAATGGAGAGCGATCTCTGTCGTCGCAGAAATCCGAGTATACAGCTCACACATTTTGTCATTTAAAGGCCATTTAAAAATTCTGGACCGCTCTGGGCATGGCAGAAGAGTTAAAGGGCTTGTTACTGTTCGGAAAATACATTTCCGCTAGAAAGATCTGCGGTTTTTCCGGCGTATGATGATGTTGAAGTTGTTTCGGGTTTCCCACCGGATGAGGTTCTCCATCTCTGCCGACGTTTCGATGGCCGTGTCGTCCATGGTCATCAGGGCTGTCGTCATTTCCGCTAGTTATGGGTAAGCTTAAAGGCCGTTTTACACGGTACACGGAATTGCGCAGTCTGACGCACGTGTGAAGGCGCAATCAAAATTGCGTCGTGCAAAGCGGTGAATTGCTAGAACACAAGCGAGAATGCGTGGATGCGAGACGGCAAATTAGCCCCTGTTCTAATTTCGTTCATGCTTTCGCGCAATTCCGCGCCATTTTAGAAATTAATGCAGCTCTAACCTACGCAATTCCGTGTACCGTGTAAAACGGCCTTAAAGAATTGCTGCGTGCGCTGGTAAGTTTTATAACATGTTTTCCTACTTCTTAGCTCAATCGAATTGTTTTCCTTTTTTTAATATTACGATTTATACTCAGCTAGTTGATATCTCCTAATATTGCTTGCAGTGGTTACATGCCACGGAGGAGTGGCTGCGTTTCTTGGATTCCAGCTCTTTGGTACGCTCTTTACATCATGGAGTTTGCATTAAAGGAAATATGTTAAATAATTTATTAAAGAAAAGTGATTCCCAAACGATATTCCGAAGCATTATGTAGAAGTAAAGGCCGCAGGCCGGTCGCTTACGCATTGGCTGAAAAATATATGGCCGCTCGCCGTTGAAGGAAACGACCGCTAAAATAGGTGATATTTACTCTGATAGTGCGAGGAAACGTTCGATTCCAGGGAAGAGTGGCTGCGTCCTGAGAACACCGCTATATGCAAGTGGTTTGGGCCAGTGGCGTAACTATGGGGGGATAAGGGGATGGATACACCCCTAAAGCCTCAGAGAAACACAAAAATTATTAAAACTATTGCCTAGTTTTGACATATAATAACTGCATCTGATTAAAGCTAAATTTTAAGTGAAAAAATGGTGTAAAATGTATTTCCAGACATGCCATTTTTTTTCCCCAGAACCCCCGTTGCCTGTCCCCACTCCAGGCCCCTTCATCCCCCCCAAAGCCTATTTCTGTTTACGTCACTGTTTTGGGCAGGTTTCATTGTATTTCCGCGTTAGATTTCGACTTGAAGAGTTATTATCTAAAATATTGGCTTTGTAAAAATACCTCTGTGGGTTATAGCAAATATTTTACTATCACGGAAAGTAAAAATTGGTTGTGGTATCCAAGAGCTGGATCCCACACCCAATTTTGATGGTTGCTGGGGCGCCATTCATTTAGTTGGATGGAGGAGCCATTTTAAATGGCTGGGTAAGAGATAGCTGTGACAACCAACTCGTTGGATCCCACTGCCAGCGTCGTTGGGTCTTTCGCCCATCTATATTGGATGCCGCAGCTTTGCGAAATTGTTGCCGTAGCCTTTAATTAATGGGTAATACTTCAACGGATATTATAATTATTACAAGCGACACCAGTGGCGTAGCGAGAGGGGAGGTCCGGGGGGTTCGGATAATGAAAACACAATTACTTTCCTTCACAAATGAAAACAAAATCAAGAATTAAAAAAAAAATCTTTGAAAAATGAAGTTTTTTAGATTTTGAAAAGTGTTAAAATTAGTTTAAAACTTCTACTTAGAACTCTGTAGGTCAAACATTCCCCCCTGCTTAAGCCATGGCTTAACAAAGTTGCGTTCTTTTCTTCGATCTTAAACTCCAGTGTGCCGGCTTACTTCGACGGTAGCCAAGCTGCTGCCTACCTACTATCGGATTGATCCAAACTGGAGGGATCAGACTCCCTTTCTTGTTCACTTAGCCTTCGCTGCATCTGTCGCCCTTGTCACTCAGACATTGTGTGTGCCGCACATCGGCGAGGAAGACGTGCCGGGGAGTCTCGTCTGAACCCCTGTACCCTTTTTCCGTCCCCCCAACTCCGCGGGACAGTGTCCCCCTGTCCCCGCTACGGTCCATGCCTTCTGGAAATGTGACGATTTCGTTCCTGACGCGTCAACGGCGATGACATTTATACGTTGGACATTCCCTCTGCTGCGAACAAAAGATTTCCGGAGGGTGGTTTCGATGAGGAAGGTGTTTCCCGGTGGTGTCCCGCATATCTTTTTCCGTAAGAGACAAAAGTATTCGAAATATCCCGCTGTGAATGAGTGACGCGGTCACGTTGTTACCTAGGGATAAATATGTAAATACCGAGAAACGTTGCGAGAAATGATGGCTTGGTGGTTTAAGCATAAGCACCTTTCCATCTCTCCTCGTAGCGCCGTTGTCATTTTTGCTACCCCCTTTTTATCCGTGTTTTGTTAACTGAAACCGTAGAAGAAGTCTTCTCGGGATGGAAAATAGCATAGATATCACATGGAATTGAAAAGTAAAACTCCGGAAAAGACATCGCTTAGAAATAACTCAAGTTCAATATCTTGTTTGCGGCAGTTTGCTGTTAGTTCTGCAGAAGAATGATAGGTGGTGTCGAGTACGTACGTTTTTTTTGAGTACGCCCAAGAGCCATTTAACTACTTTTTTATTAAAAGTTTAATTTTTCGTGATTTTTTTGTCCATTAACCGGACTTGGTGAACTCCACCGCCATATATCGAAGCCAACAATCGGTTTGAACTACTCAGTGAGTGAGAATTTATTGAAATTCTTAAGTTTCTCGCCATTTTCAACGTTAAATTTAATATATATAAATTTTCTGGTCGAAATGAACTAATTGCAAACACGTCTATCGGTCTCTTACAGTTATCACAAATTTTAATCTTGGTCGTATGCTAGAAACCGAAAATCTCTTTGGAGTGTAGGGAGCCGAGATTTGGATCCTGGTCAAGTAAAATGACTTCGCTAGCAGAAAATTTCTTCCAGAGGTATTTTTTAGTGGTAAACGCCCTATTTGCGTTCTTCAATCCGATTTTTTTAATTTTATTCAATGATCTGAAGAAGAATACTGTAGCGTTTTCGTAACATTTGATGTATCGTAGCCGGCCTCGGTGGCGGCGGGGTAAAGTCCTCACCTGCCGAACATTAGGTCACGGGTTCGAGTCCCGCCTGGGTAAGTTACACTTATCCAGGGAATGGTTGTTCTTTTACGTTTCATTGTTGAATTTGTTGAATACCCCGATTTAAAATGGCCTATGAGAGCTGTATTCGGAGGTTTGGGAATAAAATTTTTAAAAATTAAAAAAATATTGCCTTCTCTGAAGGAACAAGACGAGATGGAATCCATAATACCTGCATCTTTCGCTCTGTGCGTTTATCTACACATTTGTAACTCCGACTCGGGTAGTATTTCGACTGTTAAAAAGGTGCTAACTTTTGTATCCGATTTCATCTCCATTTGCATGTGCAGGATCGGGCCACAGTGTTGGTAGGTATAAATGCGTATCATTCTGATTTGATCCTCGAAGGAGTTTGATAATCTAAGAGGATTCTGAATCTGTGCCTGATTATTTTGTGGCGGACCCTTCCAAGTTCAACATTCCGTCTGTCTGATCATGGAACATAGCTTCTTTAGCGCCATTCTAACGTGAGCACCGTGTTTCTCTTTTCAATTTCAAGTCGTATCTTTCTCCGAATCAGCCCCCTACCAAAGATGCCAAAATGTATGCAAATGAACTAAACATGTTCATATTCATCTGCATACTTCCGAGCAAGCCACCTTAAATGGTGTGTGGCTCACTGTATAAGGAAACTCGCCGTTAACGAATATGAAAAGGTGTGCGTTGGAGAAATTTGACCCCTGTAAGGACCTTGGTCATTTTTGCCGCGGACGGAGCTAGTTGGCGTCCACACCGATGGTTTCCACGGCGCTAATTGGTCACTAACGTCAAAAAATTGAGATTAGTTGAATTAAGAATTATTCTTAATAGGGTGGTTTCATATTATTTTTTTAGTGCCTAAATCGAACTATTATTACTCGTGGAGTACGTATTTCACGCTATTAGATTTTTAAATGACGTCTTCTATTTTCGCGATTAAATGAAAAGTGAAAATTTTCAAGCGCGCGAAAACGCGACGGCTAAGTATGAATGCCGGGAAAACGCCGTGTGACGTCATTCTGGATCCCGCTGTCGCCGTGTGAGGTGACCTTGGGGCGAGGCATTGGGCGCTGATACGATGCAGGCTGCTAGCAGGTTGCGCTTGGCTTAAATAAAGATTATTAATACCCTATTAATAGAAGAAAACTTTCCGAACTTAAGCAGTTTTTATATGTGATTATTAAGACATGTTTCCCTGAGCTCTGTGCCTCATGCATGCATTGGTAATCTCAGACGATGTAAAACTCCTATCTACTCGTGTAGAAACTAGGTCCCTGTGACGTCACGTGGATTGACATTGCATGGGCGCCAATCTGGACTTTTTCAAATGCGGTTAAAAATGACCATTGCCATTCGTCTATACTGGGATTTCTAACACCAAATAATTTGTATATTATGAATACACTAATAGTGGCTAATGAATCGCAATCAATGCCTTCCGTTTTCTTTGATGAAGGATACTAAGGTGGAGAGTCCCGAAGTGGACCACTGCACACGGCACTCGCCACCTCTAGAAGGACCTGTTCACGGGTTTTTCCTATTGAAATTTCTATTATTTCCTTCGCCTTGGTTCCCAGCGTTTCGGGATGAGCCCTCTCTGCCTCATCTAGGGAATCTCATCCCGAATGACGGAGACGGGAATCGAAACATTCGAAATTATGAATCCTTTAACCGGGCTCGAGACCCAAAAAAAATTCCTTCACGTTGCATGGCGGGAAAGTAAGACGTCTTAATTGTATAGGTGGCTCTATTCTCATCTCACTCCTATTTTATTGAGTTAAAGAAATAGATTGATGCGTATTTTCATACTCTTCCTGATCTTATTATCAAATATCCTAATCTTAATCCTTTTTTATTCACTTGAGTAAAAAAATCATGCGTATATTCGTACTATTTTGCGGCATTCATATACGTAAAACTGGTTTCACAGCATAGCTTCAGGTACAGTATTGTTTTTTTAAAGTATAACATTAATTATAACTGTTATATTAAGATACGTTAAGATAATTTTTTTAAGAAATTGCGTGAAAAGACATGTAGTACGGTGAAACCGGTTGCACGACAAATTAAAATGTCATAGTAGTTGAAATATCATCATGTGTATGAGAAACTTCAATCAAGTGACGCTTATTGTGGTTCACGTTCATCTGCATACTTCCCCGAAGGCCGCCACAAATGGCGTGTTACTTTCGGTATTAGGATACGAACCGTTAACAGAAAAGGAGAAAAAAGGTACCGTTGGAGATGTTTGACCCATGACAATTGTTGATATCAGGGGCGCAGCTAGGAATTATGGCTGGGGGGGTTTCAGGCACAACTAATACTGGGTTGTTTGGGGGTATGGCATACCCGCCACGGTGATTGGGAGGTGCGGAGGCCCTCCTTAGAACAAAATCCCCTCGCTGCGCCACTGGTCGATATAGTACTAAATATTTAGCAGAACCTTTGTTGGACTAAATATCCCACTCCTAATCATATTCTTGGAGATTATTGGTGAAAATTACTGTGTGTATCCAAAAAAATAATAAATTTAATCAATTGATCCGGATTTCGCCGACTCCGTAGGCATTTTCAGGGTGAAAAATAACTAGTAATAGGATATTTTTTGGGAGATGTTGGAGGGTGTTATAGGAACGGACGGTCATTGTAATCCTTGTGATATATTCGAACGTTTTATCGTGGTAGCAAACAATGTAACATTTTTGGTGGCGTATATTGTGCGAAAAACAAATATCACCCCCTGCCAAGCACCCTAGAGTTGATTTGCAGCATACCTCGGAGATGTATCGTCATATTGTCCATTCTCCGAGACGCGGAAGCCGATCCGCTGACCGGTCTGAGCGGCCCGTGGGCAGCGCGCGTCCCATTTGCGGCGGGCCGCCACTCAGTCCCATTTGGCGGAGCGTGACGCCGCATCCACGGCCAGGATTTGCCGTACCCCCCCTGCCCCGGTCATATTCGCCCACCCTCCTTCCCTGCACCCCGGCCTGCATCTTCGATTTAACCCGCGCCGACCGCTTTGCTCATAGCGACACTTTCATGCGTGTAGGGGGATTGGGGGGGGGCACGAAATTTCTGTGGACGGCTATAAATTGTAGGATGAGCCTGTCCCGGGACAGAGCCGCAGTGCTTTCGCCCGTATCATCACCTAAATCTCATCGCGGTAAACAGAGATATTTTCCGAGTGGTTTCGGGGGCAGTGAATGAAGCTCTGATTCGGAGGGGGGAGGGTTTCCCCGGCCCCTGAGGCGGGTGGTCGTATTGGCGGCCCACGCATGCTGCTTCGTCCGGCAGATCTGAGCGTGCCAGTGACTTCGTTGAAGGCGGCTTCTCCGGCTCGAAGCCGCGATCACGTCTCCGTCAGGAGTCTTTGTCGGGACTCGAGACGCGGGTTGGGCTTAAGTAACGACACTTATCAATTTGAGTTGTCGCCGAGGTTCTGCAAATCGCGCTTCCCTTTGTGGCCGCTTGCATTGCGTGAACCAAGGGTACTATTTAGCGGACTCGCTTTCGCTCGTTGAGGGGGACTCTGACCCCCCAGAACCCCCCACACTGCCCGTTTTTACAATTTTTGTCTGCCGTTGTTCCTTGATGATCTTTTTTTCGGTGATGCTTACCTAATCCAAGGAATACCAAGCAGTTCTTTCTTCCAGGCTTTCTTACTGTTATACGGTGTGGACTAATGGCTGCCATAATGATTTTGGTGCCATTAAGTAACGACACTTATTCATTGGAGTTATCGCTGAGGTTCTGCAAATCGCGCTTCCCTTTGTGGCCGCTTGCAATGCCAGAACCAAGTGTACTATTTAGCGGACTCGCTTTCGCTCGTTGCGGGGGATTATTATCGATTATTAGATCCCCAAATTCCCCCAAAATATTGAGACATAGAAGCAGTTGGAACACTGTAATACGTAGAACTTTTGTGTTTCTACAAGTTATTCTACGGTTTCAGAAGATTGTAGAGGGGGTCGATTTTATCACATTTTGTCGTGCCTCCTCTCGTTCACCCCATTTGTTTGAAACAGCCCGTTAGTGGTCGGAAGTGGGTTTTATAGTTTGGTGAGGCACCAGTCTGCATCAGTCCGTCTTGTTTGAGCTTCATTTTTGTTGTCACTTCAGGCGCATTTTTATCGGTCTCCATAAATGTCTGAGGCGCGTCCATGGTTGCAGAGAGATCGATTTATTCTCAATATCTACTGCAGAACATTTGTAAACGTGAAGAATAGTTTCAAAGAGTTATGATTCTAATAGGCAACGTTATCACGAGTATAATGTCGGTTAATAGTCCTATAGGTTTATAGGTGATAGGTTTTCTTTAGATTATATATTTCGGGGATCGAGTTGGTGTGGTGGTTAGTGTGTTGGCTTCCCACCCCGTGGGCTCGGATTCAAATCCCGGCCGTGGTAGAGAATTTTCAGAGAGTGCCCGATCCCTGCTTGAATGTAGAGTAGAGAACATTTGAAGGTAAACACTCCGTCCGTCGGATGGGACGTTAAGCCGTGGTCCCCTTGGCGCCTTCCGTTTAGAGCAGGCTGAAGGCCGACGCCGGGTTTCTCTCCGCCCTTCCCTCCCGGCCCTTCTTTCATGGTGAAAATGACCTCAGTTGTCGGTCGCCTCCTCCAAATACCATAACATACTACAGGTTGTTTCACCATGAAACTCAGATTGGTCTGCCCGTCAGCGACGCAAGTGACGACTTTCGTAAACCCATTCAAAATAGCAGTGGGCGGCGACACATCTAGAGGCCGACTGGAAAGTTCTCTGTTTTACTATTTAGTTAAATCAGCATTCCGGGTAGAAATTCAAAATTAAATACTTTATCTTTTTTACATTAAATCTTTTCGGCTTTTCCGGAATGTCAATACTTGGTCACCTGCATCGGGAAACGTCTTTTAGACTTTTTATTTTTCGATTTCTATCTATTTCCCCAAACTTTTTTCCGTGAACTTTTTATTAATAAATACTACTCTTTCTATTTTTAGTACGGCGAGCAGGAAGACATACAGGTACAAAGGAATAATGAAAATTGAATTTAAAAAATTGAATACATATATTAAATGAAAGTAATTGTTGTTATATTGAAAAATGATGTAGTTAAACAAAAACTTATGTAATCAACATATCAAAACCAAAATGGCGTGTATTTCCTAAGTGTGTGCAATAAACATTTTAATCTATTCGTGACTAGAACACTGAGGCCGCAAATCCTGGCTGATATCGATATATGCAATGAGTTAATTTCCTCAATAAGTGCAGCTTAGTTATGAGTAGGACTGCTGATCGAAGGATCGTGGGTGAAATCCGTGGAAAGGTGAAGAGGCCCATAGGAAAGAAACAGCCTTATTCTTATCCCCAATCACTCGCTTTTCACCCGTGCGTTACTCACGCTTGTGGTTAATCACTCTGGGTTACCCCATTCGGGTAAATAGCCGTTGATTCGCCGGCATGATACGATTATTCTTAAGGTAAAGAGCAAGCAAACCTCCGGAAGCATAATTGCCGTTGTTGTATTTTTAAATTGTTTATCACTAATGAATAAATATTTCGTTAGAAATAAATGCTATGTACCAGAAAAACCTTCACGTTATCCTGTTAAAAATGAATATATTAATCTTATCATAAAATTTTAATTTGAATAAAATTATAAGTAGATGAAAACTTTATGAAAATAAAAAAGGAATTTGGTACCGATATTTGCATGAAAAATTAAGAGGTGAATGGGTTAATCTCTACCCTCACCTAACCTAACCATTTTTCGGGTTGCACCACTGATTGAGCGGTAGAAAGTAGACCGAATGATGGCATTATATCGTCGAAACAGGAGCAGTTTGTTTCCGTGTAAGGAACTTTAATACATTAAAAACATACAGGTTTTATTAATCGTGTCATTCAGTTAGCGTCACTACCTGAAATTATATTTCATCGCTGAGGACAACGCCGATTGAGAGGATAGCTTTTGTCATGATTATTCCTAGTTCCGGGAAATTTCGAATACCCTAAGCAAATGAGCTTTTCGCTAAGCCTATTAAGTTTTCCACTTGGATAAATTAGGAGTATTTCATTATTAAATTGAGGCGTGGCAAAGCATAAAGTGACCTCAATGTAAATCTCTTAAAATCATGCGTATTTCCATTTCACTAGCCATTTTTGTCAAAGACCTTCCCTTTCCCCAACGAATCCTGTTCTTCACAAAAGGAAATAGTTTTTCCTCGGAAGTGTTTCGCTGACACCTTGCTTTACCACTGACCTTCTTCCCTTGTGATGCTCAGTTTTCCTTTGAAAAGTGTTTGCTACTTGCTGGAGAAAGATCTGGTGCTTTCCCGGTGAATTAACGGGGTAAAGTCTTCAGCCGGGCGAGAGATTGTTCCATTATTTGAGGTCTATTGGGGAAGATAGTGTCCTTTATCTTGCTGGAAACTTGAGAAAACTTTATTCAGTTGATACTTGTTGTTTCTACCCTAAACATTTCTACCGAGTAGACGTAACGTGCATTTAATTTTATTATGTGGAATTTAAAAGTATCTTACATCAGTTAATCACTGAGTTACTACTAGTGATGCCTGAAAACATGGTTAAGTATTATACAAATTTGACGATCGCACCGCTTTGAATTGAGACGATTGTGGTCACATTGACGCTGAATAATTCTGGAATACGCGGTGAATTGAATCGTTAACTGAAAATCTGTCAGTGGTATACCGCGAAATTTCCTTGAGCGGTTGAGGAACACTACAAATACAACTAGTAGACCAATATGGTAGTTTCCTTCATCAAAGAAAACGAAAGGCATTGATTGCGACTCGTTACCCACCATTAGTGTATTCATAATATACAAATTATTTGGTTTTAGAAATCCCAGTTTAAGGGAATGTTAATGGTCAATTTTAACCTCATTTGAGAAAGGCCAGATTGGCGCCTATGCGATGCCACTCCTCGTGACGTCACAGGGACGCAGATGATATACGAGTATATCGTACAGGAGTTTTACATCGTCTGAGATTACCAATGCATGAATGAGGCAGAGAGCTCAGGGAAACATCTCTTAATCACCTATTAAAATTGCTTAGTTTGATTGGGCATTAATAATCCTTATTTAAGGCAAGCGCTACCTATTAGCAGGGTACTCTGCTACCTACTAGCAGCCTGCATCGTAGCGGCGCTCATAGCCTCGCACCATGGTGGCCTCACACGGAGACAGCGGGAACCAGCATAACGTCACACGGGCTTTTTCCCAGCATTCATACTTAATCGTCGCGTTTTCGCACTCTTGAAAATTTTTACTATTCATTAAATCGCGAAAAATAGATACCGTCATTTAAAAATCTTAAAGCGTGAAATAGGTACTACAGGAGTAATGATCTTTCGATTTAGGCAATGAAAAAATAGGAAATCACCCTATTGCAGTAAGCACTTGGTCAGGTGCCTCAATTGTCTTTGCACTTCGACGCGGATGACGTCCGTTTTCATTCCACGGTTTTTCAATTGATAAATAACGAATAATACCCCAGCGGTAGCAATAAATATGGCAATGCCCTTCGTTACACAAGAAACACATGATTTTAACGTTCGGGGAAGTCTAATTAAAGAGTTAAAGCGGGGAGGAAGGGTTAATGGAAGAATACATACTTGGGAGGTTGAGGGAATCAAGGTCAACGGTATCAAAATCTCAAGAGTGCCACCTATTGTTGACACGTGAAGGATTTTGGTTGGAAAGCATGTTGCCATTTGCATGGTTTGTTCTTCTTTATGTTTATTGAGTTAGGTGGTGACGTCAATCAATTTCGGCCACTTATTATTTTCTCATGATGAATTTCCAACAAAGAGACCACGTAGACTGTTTACCTCAATGCTTTCCTGTCTGGTGAACAATCAAATGGTAACCTATAATATAGGAGAGAGAAAGGAATCCACATTATGTTTGTTAAAACCCAGCGATTTTCAACGTGTCTCACGTAATTTTCTAGATTTGTCTAAAGAACACGCAGTTTGCCTAGTATATATGTAGATGAGAAGGGTAGGTGGGGCAACAAGGGGAATATTAAAAGCGGATTGGGGTGAGGTTTTAGGACTATTTTAAGAGAAAAAGCAAGGGCATGGTTTTCGAAGAGGAGCTGGGACCGGAACATTGTAAAACGGTGAATTTGTCAGTGGCACCAACTCATTCATAGAGGCCGTTTTACACGGTGAATGATCATTCGCAAGATCTTTCGAATGATAATTCGAATGGAATTGCATCATGTAAAACGGCCTTTCGATTTTCACCGCACATTTGATGAAGTGCTCAAAAAATTTTCAACACAAGCCCAGTGTGAAAATTTTTTCAGCTACGTGTAAAATATGAAAGTTAAATCAGATGATTGGTTACAATTATTTAACTTCTCTGAAACTTAGATTTGTCGGCATAGCTTGAAAACTATTCCTTATGTCCATCAATTCTTTAAAATATTCTGTACCAGTTTGCCCAATATAACCACGTAAATTACTCCATTGCCTCTACCAGTGTTATGAGATGAATTTATCCACCATGTTATCTCGTAGACTTGACTAGACATTGACTTCATTGTCTCCCTTTCTGATTCCTTAAGCAATGCTACGCACGCGAAAGTCGTGTCACAGAATTTGAATGAAAAGACAGCAGGAACAGGGACCGATGACTGAGGAAGGATTTGGAGAAAGTGGGGGGGGGGGAGATAGAAGCAATTGCGTGACGGAATTGCGGAGCTTGTAACATATCACTAAATAAAGTGAACCCAGAGTCTAACATCTTTAAAAATGCGTAATTGATGTCAAAATTCAAAACACACCACGTAAAATTTCGGCGTAGAAATTAATCACATGATCACGCGCCATTAAAGTTTTACAAAATTGAATCTCTTTTGATAGCTTTTAAAGCAAACGTAGCTAAGTTTTCTTTCGTTAACGTTTATTTTTTTTGTTCTTTCAATGGTTTATGCTAAGTTTTCCATTTTTCTCAAAAACTATTTCTGAATAGATATTTAGCTCTAGATATTTATTTATTTGTGACGAAGGGAAAAATTCATTTGTCCAATTCCTCTCGTCGTTTGAGTTCTTCACCATGGAAACTGACCTAACTCGAAATAGATAATGTACCAGTTTATATCGGCCATGAATAGGGTGAATACGGTTGATTATTTCGGCTAAAATAAAGAGTTATTCAGAACATATATGTAGAGAAGAAATACGTAGGTGTGAAAAGATTAGCTGATAGGAGAACTGAGTGGAGAGCTGCGTCAAACCAATCCTAGGATTGTTGACCAGTGATTGATTGATATGTAAAAAATGCTATTAATTAAATCTTTTTAAAAATAGTACGAAAAATGTATTTTTTTTGCCTTAATTTCTTATAACTCACCTCGCGTCCCTGTCTTTCTATGGCCATTTGGCGAAGGAGCACGGACTTGGATTTTTATCCGCTATTCCTTCGTTGCCGTCTTAGCTTTGGCTCTTAGCAGAGTTGTAATCAGTTCAATGGTACTCAGCTATTGTGGAGTCACCCCTGGTTTTTTGAATGGAATAGGATCAAATTTTGCCGTTCATGAAGTTCTCCCGATGTTCAGTCGGATAGCCGTTATTGATGTGGAAAGTCATTGGAGGAGTGCATTACGTGGCATTATTTTCAGGGCAGCCTCCTTCTGCATGGTAAATTAGCCACGGACGGGCCGGAGTGCCCATTAAGGCATCGTCACCCATCCAGAATGGGCAAAGGAAATCCTGTATGATACGCTCCGTTGCACATGCCAGCCAAGCCATTTGCTCCATAATCAGGTCGAATCATTTCCTCTCCATAGGAACGCCACTATTGCTAGCGATATCTAATGTTCAACTCAAAATTTTAGGGAGTTGGGAGGGTTGAAAACTAACCTCGTTAAAAAAAAACAGTTAATACTGTTTTCTATCAGTTCAGTTTTGATCCCCATTCGTGATTAGTCAATTGTTTGGTTTATGCAATAATGTTATGCTCAAATTTTGGTGGTTTTTGGCCTTATTGGTGGAGATGCTCTTTTGAAAAGAAACTTAAGATATTTGATTTAATAGCTTGGTTTTTGTCAACTCTCGTGGTAGGTATTAAAAATATGTGGAAAAAATACCCTGGGTTCTTCTCCATAAGTGAATATCGTATGCCATTCAAGCGGGTCCTTAGCACTTTTACTGCTATTTTACTCTCATAAAAATATAAAAAAGGAAAATGTCAAGAGTGGCGAGCAGTGGATGGAATTGTTGGTATGGATCGAGGGCACAATTATGAATTTGGTGGTATTAGCTTACGACGGAATCATCTATATTATTTCTACTGTAAAGATACCTTTTTCTCAACTTATACGCAACCAAACTACAAATGAGGTACCAAAATGCACTGAATTTATCAGAGGACATGCGACAGCATATCTTGCTTCCTAAGTATTGCTATTGTTTCCTAAAATTGGTTTTTAAATAATTTAAAAAAAAACAAAAAAAAACGGTAAATATTCCTATCGTTAACGGCGCACAAACTGATGCATTTGTTCATTTGCAACAATATCTCGCATTCTTTAAATAACTTTTATCAAAATGCGGCTGATTCCACATTCAAGTCTCCTGTTGATACGTAAGTATGAGTCATTATGTGCGTTTAACAGAGGATAGTGTAATTACTTCCAATATTGTGTTAAAAGAGGTCATCTGACCTCAATTTGTACATGAACATTCCAATTAAAAATGTACATAAGACCTTGTCTTTTTTTCTACATTTTAAAATTAGAAAAGCGCCTATCCCTCTGTGGACCTGCATTGAAAAGAGCGGGGGAAGCCCGCTGGGAGCGGGCGCAGCACGCTCGTACTTGTATATTTACACTCATAATTGATGCACATAGAATTAGGGATATCTCATGCCACGATAGTTACAGGTTATCCATGAATAGGCATGTAAACTGGAGCTAGAACAATGTTAGCCTTCAAAAATATGTCGATGCATAGAAGGCCACAAATGAAACTGTCGTCAATCTCTGACAACCAAGGGGATCGGGTTGGTGTGGTGGCTAGAGTGTTGGCTTCCCACTCCGTGGGCTCGGGTTCCAATCCCGGGGGTGGCAGAGAATTTTTAAGAGAATGCCCGATCCCCGCTTGAATGCTATGTGGAGGACATTTCAAGCGCAGCACACCGTCCGTCGGACGGGACGTTACGCCGTGGTCCCCTTGGCACCTTTCGTTAAAAGTAGGATATTGCGGACGCCGGGTTTCTCTCCACACTTCCTTACCTACCCTTCCCTCATGGCGCAAAAGACCGCAGCTGTCGGTCGCCTCATCCAAATACCAACTACCACCTGACAACCGACGCGGCGAAAACCGGGAATATGGAGAGTTCCACGAGGGCGATTTTGGATATTGAGAGAATTGCATCGATAATATCTTGCTCCCGATCATCTTCCATACTTGTAGGTCGGTGACTTCAAGGTGAGATATTATTTGAACAAACAATAATATCAGCACCTTCCCAGAATTCAAGGCGTTTGTTTTATTTCAAGATTTATTTCACGATGTCTGCATGAAAAACTCACTTTTTTATAGCAAAAAAATCTTCCTTTTGTTGATCTTGATAAAAAGCGTTCATATATATATCATTAGCATTTTAGCTCTAATATACATTGATCGTGTCTACTTAGGTTTCCGTGCCTATTACATATAGCAAAGCCACTACTGACGTAGGAATTTTCGGCCTCTGTGTAAGGCTATAATTTTGCATGAGCGGGATGGGGTAACACAACCTTTCGTGCGGTGCTTAGCGGTTTAGCTCAACCAACTTGTTGTGGAATCGTAGACCATTGTTATTAATTGCTGGAGATAATTTTCTGATTAAGAGGGATTTGCACCGAGGTCGTATTACTCCTGCTAATCTTTTATAGCCGTTGGTCCTTAACTTCACGAGATCCTCTTCCCCCTCCCCTAATATCCTCTCTCCCTTGATCCCATTCATTAAGCCTCTTGCTTTCTCATCCCACTCGTCACCATCCCTCCCAGTCTACGTTGTCCGTCCCCCACCCCACGCCTCCCATTACCTGTTCCATTCAGCTAATCTGCCACCTCCTAATCTCCTCCAGCAATTTCCTCCCCTTTTCCAAGTGCTTCCTCTTTCGTTCGTCATATTCCGTGTGCCCGTCGTTACTTCTACGTCGCTGTCTTCAACCGCGTCTCATCACCTTTAATACACTCCCATCCTCTGCTCTCGAGGTTCGGTTCGCTATGTACGTCTAGGCTTTGAATTCTGCTCTTCATCCTGTTCTTTGCGTCCTCAAATAGAGGTCTCTGTCACCAACTCTATCTCATTAGCGATCGTCTGTCTAGGCTGAGCAATTTTCATCCCACTATCCGCGATGTAAAGCCTATTTTCTTCTAGGGGTGCACCAGAGTAACTAGATTACTCTTCGTAACCAAGTTTGTGGTCCATCTCGAGATGATTTTCTTGAGAAGTTTCGTGGTATTTTTGTGTTCAATTGCTGGGGGAGCACGTCATGAATCTCAGGTCAAATTTATCGTCAAATTAGGGATCGCCCAGCCAACGTTTTTAGGGTCCAAAAACCATCTTGTAACATTTAACTTCCACGGGGAAAAAGTCATTCTGCTTTATCATGAACCTTCATTCGCTCACTCATTGATTCAACCTAAAGTTTGGTTTGGATAGGTGAGGGTAGAGCTCAACCCAGATTGAGGTGCAGGTGAGTAATATCACGCACTCAGAGTTGGGGAGCCGGTTTATAACCATGGAACACCTCACACTTCGAAGATCTGTCTTTGGAGGTGACCGAATGCTTCAACCTGGATTTGAACATGGTATCTCCGATCAGTTGCCCAAAGCCCTACACACTGGATTATCGCGCTCTCTAAAGGTGCCATGATACCCCATTTTAATCATATCTTTTTGATGTTTTAGTTCTATTTACTACTTATTAATTCATCATTCTTTCCTGTAGTTTTTGGGTTTTTGGTCGAAACAAACTTTTCGCTTTATTTTTAGGGTTTCGTCAGGGCTGATGAATAAATAAAAAACAACTCACATCGTCAAATCGAAAAAAAAATCATAAATAAAACGCTTTGATCAATACAAAAAACATACTTACCATTTTTCTGTTCTCGTAAAATAATATTTTTCGGAGTGAGCAGGAAATTTTTTCCTTGATGACTTCGCAGAGAAAGAGATTTATTAGTGAACAAGGATGGTATCAATGACTGTGTTTGGGATATAATGGAAATACACAGACTATATTATTTTCATGATTTTGACATGGAATTGCGGGAAAATTAGATTTAGTGCCCTGCATTTTAGTGCTAACTCAGTGTTGATTTCATAAACTAATGAATAATGCGAATTTTAATTAAGATAATTTTCCCTTTTCATTGGATTCCTCCACCAATCAATCGTCACTGTACCACCATCAGAATATCAATAGATTGAAATTTATGGTCCTGATTTTTAATCCCTATCAGATTTACCCATCAGCGACATAAATATGACAAAAGTGATCACATATTATGGATACGTAGAATTCAAATCCTATATTAGATAGAGTACCACCGATCATTTCCATTACATCGTCAGCCAATATCGTACGTCTGCTTCGAGGAGCGAGCTAGCTCGCATATGAACCGCTAAATGCAGAAAGGTATCATATCCAATTTGGCTACCTTTACAGGGGAGAAAAAGAAGGGTGCGCGGGCGTATCAGTTGAAGTACTGGGTCCCGGCCCTGGTGCGTTGTAACTTACTAGGGTTCCCGCCATGGGTTCTCTCATTCTCCGGGCATTTGGAACTTGTATATATACTAATAAAGTAAGTAAAATATTTTTAGAGAGTTGGCTAGAGATTTTCGTCCAACCGTCGACAAATCTTCAAAAATGTTCTATTTAACATGACGAATACCCGTAAAGATTTAACGAAGAATTACGACCGAAACAGTAGCAGATGGAGAAAAAACTCAAGGGCTGGGGGCGCAAAATATTTCTTGAGCTACCTTTACTCTTATCGGTATGAAAAATAAGTCGCATGCAAAGTTTGAGAAAGTTTCATTTAAGCTGATTTTACAGTTATACAAGGTAATGCTATCTTATGATACAAAAAAGTTACATTTGTGGTTCTGCAATGTACGGCAATGCAGGAGGCCCCTCAAGGGGGTGCGCGCCCCCTGCGCCCCCTTATGTATCCGCTACTGGCCCAAAAATCGTCCAACTAAGACATGGTGCTTTCTGCAGTTCGCGATTCATTTCAGAACATATTTATAAGGTTTCTTTTGCATTTGTAAGACACATCAATTGTTTACGAGATTGCTAGAAATGATATCTCGTTAATATGAAAAGTAACAGGGAAATATTATTAATCAATTTCATTAATTAAATTATTATTAAATAATTTCAATAATTTCATTCATATCAATCACTGTTATCTGCCTAAAGGAAAAAAAATGTCTTGTACAAAGTAATTTTCATGTGGGCATTCAGTAACGAAGTGCCGAATATGGCAGAACGCATCTTTTTAAGGGAAAGGTTTGTACATTTATTTGCGTGCAGTTAAATGGTGATATGATGGAGACCCGATACTGATGATAATTCCTTTTCTTAGCCAAAAAAATGCATATATAATCAGTTGTCCACGATGAAGACTACTTCGGGGAAGGGAAACAGCCTGAATATTTTTAACAATATTTATGTGGTGATTTTAGAAGACCGATGGCATCAATAGGGCCTAAGAAAAACGAGCAGTTAAATAGGCAAAAATAACTAACTTTTGATGTAATATTTAAAGCTTAAAATTCGTTTATAATGCTAATTTATCCAAAATAGAGAAAACATTTGAATGATATGCGTAAGTTAACTTGATCATTTTTTAGGCACTGCCCAGATATTATGTTAAGGCATGGAAGATTTTTTCGGATATTTAAACTTATCTTCCTAAATGAGGATGCATGAAACTTGATTAATTGTTGATGCCCTGTGTCCGTCCTAAGGGATGCTTAAATCCATAAACAACAGAATTATCATGGTAATGCCTCTCACAGAAGAATGAAAATTCTTTTTGAGAAGCTCACGACCCACAATCAAAAATGAGTACTTGGTCAGTAAATAATAATTTATCGAAACTGTGTGTATACTTTTAACATGGCTGTTGAAACTACCATGAGTGAGTTTTATTGAAATTTGGAGCTTTAATATACACCTAAGTGCCTATTCATTTTCAGATTCATTATGAACAAGTGATGATTATTGATACATTTTATAGTACCTGAAAAAATAAGTCCCAATTATAGGAATAGGTGGGATTGGGTTGGTGTGGAGGCTAGAGTGTTGGCTTCCCACTCAGTGGGCTAGGGTTATAAACCCGGCAGTGGTAGAGAATTTTCGGAGACTGCCCGATCCCTGCCGAACAATAGGGTGGTTTCCTATTATTTTTTTATTGCCTAAATCGAAAGATTATTCCCCCTGGAGTACGCATTTCACACTTTTAGATTTTGAAATGACTATATCTATTTTTCGCGATCAAATGAAAAGTGAAAATTTTCAAGCGCGCGAAAACGCGACGGGTAAGTATGAATGCTGGGAAAAGCTCGTGTGACGTCATTCTGGTTCCCGCTGCCGCAAAGTGAGGTGACCTTGTGGCTAGGATATATGCGCCGCTGCGATGCAGGTGGCAGAGTACCCTAGTAGCAGGTAGCGCTTGGCTTAAATAAGGATTTTTAATGCCTTATCAAACGAAGGAAACTTTCCGACCATACGCAGTTTGAATAGGTGATTATTAAGGCATGTTTCTCTGAGCTCTGTGCCTCATGCATGCATTGATAATCTCAGACGATGTAAAACTCCTATCTACTCATATAGAAACTAGGCCCCTGTGACGTCACGTGGAGTGGCATCGCATGGGCGCCAATTTGGCCTTTTTCAAATGCTGTTAAAATTGACCATTGCCATTCGTTTGAACTGGGATTTCTAAAGCCAAATAATTTGTATATTATAAATACACTAATGGTGGGTAGCGAATCGCAATCAATGCCTTTCGTTTTCTTTGATGCAGGAAACTACCCTATTTTAAATGTGCCTATATGTTTATAAACGGGTCTCAAAACCAAGTCATAGTTAGGCCACTACATTGTTGCACCACTTAAAAGTTTTTATTTTCTGCCCGGCGGGAGACCGGACCGCTTTGGCCCAGGTCCAGGATGGCCCAGACCTTTCGGAGACAATTTAGACAAACACCTTGCGGAATACCCCGAGCCCATCCCACATTCATTGACCCCTCTGCCGCAAGTGACCCCTCGAGGAGCAATGGGCTCCGTGGGGAAGACCCCGGTGTCAAACGGGACAGATAAGAGGTTGGCCCGAGAGTGGGGGCCTGTTTCATTGCCCCGACAGGAGAGGAGAATTGCGCGCCAAACCTTGGGTCGGAAATATGTTGGGATAGTTTGCATGCTAATATAGTCACGATTCGATGAATCTCATGCAGGACATAGCGGCGCAGTAGCCCATCCAGGGTCCAGGCAGTGACGTTTTCATGTCTCTTGATCTGTGTTGTGTTGTCGCTGACCCTAGTATCCCCGACTACCTCAATAGGATCGTTTACTCAGTCCCGAAATCGCAATTCATTAAAGGAATTCACCATATGGATAGAAAAAATAAGTTAAGGCGACGAAAAAATCTTTCTCCTGAAGCCATAGTCTTGTAATCATCATAAGTCAACTATACGACGATTTTTTGACGCAGACAGTGGCGCCGACTCCATGGGGCATGAGGGGGCCCGAGCCCCCTCAAAATTTCGTCATGGGTGTGAGGGAAAATTGAATCAGGCTTTCTGATTTTCCCCGGAGTATACAGATACCGAGATTTGAGTTATCAGGGTTCTAATGTTGATCATATGACTCTTCTAAAATGCTTAAAAAACTTAAAACTCACTATTTATAAAATTTACCGGGGCAAGATCCCCGGTTTGGGCCCCCCCAATATTTTTTATAAGTCGCCATCCCTGGAAGCAACTCTCCACTCTGCTCTCCCATCAGCTAGCCTTTTCATTTGAACTCATTTCTTCTCTACTGTAGCCTTAATTTCTTTCCTTATGCATCTCATTCAGGGCCTTCCTTTTTTCCAGGGAGTGTATTGTGACTTCGTTATAACCTTTCACTAAGTCAAAGTCCACCCATTTCAACCGTGGCGTGGGAGTTGGTTGGTTCAATTATATCCGCAGATGGAGCCTTAAAATGTGGAAGATATCTATTAGTATAACTCTCGTAGCTTTTTCCAAGATTTAAATGACATTGCATATTTCAAACCGTAACTGTGTCTCACATAGGCAGCTAACGTGTAGATGTTAATCATTTTAGTATTAATGTGCATAAATAAATGTAATGCGGTATTGCACCTTTCGATAACTCTATGGACTGAAATGCTTCGTATAAAACTTTACATTTGTGGAAAAGTGCTTTACTAAATAAATTGGCTTGGTCGATAGCTGGATTTTTGATGGTTTTCAACATAAATAATACAACTGTTACCCTTGACACCCTGTGAACCTGATAGTTATATTGAAAATAATACATTGTTTGGGTCTAAAATAAATTGTCTGGCACTTAAACATTTCTTGCTTACCCCATGTTTATTCTACCTCTCACTTGAAGAGAGCATGTGAGAGCACTATAGTTAAACCATGATTGGCAACCCATCCAACTTTGATCCAAAACTGAAGGATGCACTTTCCGGGTTTCACCGCGCCGTCGTTGTGGTAGAGATAGCAGTTTGTCGTGCCTTCCACAAGGCGTCATCTGATGGAAGATTCCTGACTTCGACCTGAAGACGCCTGCTGGAATGCGGGAGAAACTGTTGTCTCTACCACGACGACGACGCGGTGAAACCCGGAAAATGCATCCTTCCTTATTATCGCGCCGCGGAACCCTTCGCATCAACTTAAATCCAATATTGCCCAACTTTGTGATCTTACGGAAACTGGTTTTTCATTGTAGCTCGCTTCTTTCCTCACGATGTGTGACCATTGCAATTTCGTCTCGTCCACAGGGAGCAAGGAGACGGCGTTCATCTACGCGGTGACGAGCGCCGGTGTGGTCCACGCCGTGACACAGGCCTGCAGCTCGGGCAACCTGACAGAGTGCAGCTGCGACGGCTCGCGACAGGGACAGCCGACGCCCGAGGGCTGGAAGTGGGGCGGCTGCAGGTGAGTTACACCAGTCATTGAGATGAACGGAGAGCTAAAGCTGAAGACCTCTAAGGTTATCCGCCGGATGAGGTTTTCCAATTCCTAACGCTTCGACGTGTCTCGCCCATGATAACGTTTAAAGAACTTGGATTCCTATATCGTGATCCCTTGACCCTGATGACGGGAAAGTGGCTCGTTGAAACGCTAAATTAAATTGGATCCAGGAATGACTTGTATTCGTGATCGTGGACTATGGATCCTGATCTAGGGAATGTGGACCCTGGATCGTGAATCCTGTATCCAGTTACATACAACTTGTATTCCTGGATGATGGCGATGAGCGTGTCGTTATTCGAAACGTTGGAAGAAGACATGGAGGAACTGACCCAGAATTTGAAGTGATAAGCCTTCAGATGCTCAACTTAAGGCTGGAAGGCGATACTTGGTGGAACTTGGTGACAGGAAACATAATAAAGGTACATTTTGGTATGTTCCACAGAAGTTTTAATAACCGACCCAGGTTTCAACATTACACTCTGAAAATGATAATGTCATAGTGTACTGTCGAAACCTGGGTCGGTTATTAAAACTTCTGTGGATCATACAAAAGTGTATCTTCATTATGTTACCTTCACATGTATTGTTCGCTGAGAGATTACTGAAAATTACACATTAGCGTGCTTTAATTTTTAATATATTATATCTATAAACCCTCTCGCGCCCATATACACTTCTTTCGCATTAATATAAAGCGAGGAAAATCTTTAAAACTCCGTTTGGAAATTAGGGTCAAGTCAGGGAAATTGAAAATGGAAAACCGAAGTGGAACCTGTTCTACTCAAAGCGTAACGTACTTCAGTTTGCAAGGCAACTGTTATTCATGGACGACCACTTATTTAGCTGGGTAATAGTTTCTCTGTGATTTAAGGATCGTTACTGGGATGATAGAATTTGAGTTTACGAAAGTTTCTTTGTTTTTTTCAGCGTATAAATGCGAAAGACCCATATTTAGTTCGGGTATAGCCAGAAATAGCGTAGACTATTTGTGGAAAATAACTATTCTCGGACTAAAATCATCTGTCTTCATGATGAATGATCGATAACAAAATCCTAGACTCGCGAAGTATCAAGAATACTTTCAATCTTGTTAGAATACTAGCGAAATTATTCTCAACGTAAGTGATAATACGCGGTGAGTAGCTAATATTTATGGTGAGAGTCAACTTGAGGGAGGGGTAACGTGATTAATTTCCGGAAGGAATGAAGCACTGGGATGAGAAATCGGGATGAAGCGTGATTTAGGAAATTTATTCCAGGGGTCTCATTTTTTCGGCGACATTTTAAGGCTTTTCATTGGAATCGAAGCTTTTAAGCGCAGCGCAGCCCATGACGATTCCCCGAAATCGTCCCTTCTAGATTTTAATATTAGAGACATCTAATATTAGAATGATTTGACTTCCCTTTTCCGGTAAAAGATTAGCAACTAATTTCTTAAGTGCTGAAATGGTGTAGCTATCATGTAGAGATGCCATAGAATGAAGTTTTTGCGAAGAGGAAATCTTTCTTTTCATAAAACTTGTTGAGAGTAAACCAGAGTAAACCGAATGGTTTGCGGCGTAACTTCGTGAAATTGTCTCATATTAGAATTAAAAAACTTTGTAAATTTCACAATAAAATTAATGTGAAATTTACAAAGTTTTTTCATTCTAATAACAGAGTAAACCTGCAAATAATTTGAGAATATCAATGATCCCCTGCTCCTGCCATCGGAATTGAGGTGAGCAGCAATTTCAACAGTTGCTTTCTATTTCACCCTATGCCATACTATTTCTTCTATTCAAGAATGGTTATTTTCTTCCACATTCCATTTCACTTGCCCTATATTAGTACTTGTTTCTCTATTTCATTTAGGTATTTTCTTCGATTCTTCCGTCACTTATATTTCCTGCGTCTAATGTGATCAACGGAACACGTTCTTCTCTAGCTATTGCCCTTCCTCAAAGCACTTTATCCTACGTTTACCCTGATTTCCTCCTCGTATTTCTCTTCGGTCATCCAAGTAATCTTTAGTATCCTACTCAGGACCAGGTTTTGAAGGTTCTTTATCTGACCTGACAGCTGTATCTGACCAGACAAGAGTTCGGTTGGCAATTTTTTATGAGCTCCGAAACTAGTTTGTCGGAACATTCTCCTGCATCAAATCTTCATTGGAATCTAAGAAGAATCTGGGATTTTATTTTCTCTACCTTCAAATTGGCGGTGCAAAAGGTGGAAGAGAAAATTATAAATAATTATTGCAATAGCAATTTTATAAATTAAGGTTGAGGAGAGCCTTAGCATTAATTTAAGCGATGCTGGCTCAACTTTGTGAGAGTAATGACGACGAATATTAATGGGATTAATGACGAATTAGTAATTTTTCACTCAACTTCAATTTAAAGAAACTGCTTTATTGCTGTGAATCTCAAGGGTGCTACTCCAACTTCTTATCAATATTTAGGAAACAGTGATGAACAACATTAAAATTGTCCTCCATTAAAAATAGCATTGCATATTGATTAAACAATATATCATGAAGTATATCACATTTAACTATACCAATGCCGTAATAATTCCCTCAAGGTTATCATATATGCTATTATAATAGAACGGAACGGGTAAGGATATCAACCGTCTTCCCCAATTTATTGTGATCCGTCTTCTAATCCGTTTTCCACTCCTCGGCAAATCCTTCATATTGGGTCTCCGGGAGCAAGTCATAGCCAATGGGTGGATTTCTATCGATCAATTTGTGTCAGAGGCGGTGGTGGGGGGGGGGGGGGGGAGGTTCGCCTTGAGTGTGGCTGAGATTCGGATGAGTGGTCATCGGTCGCAGTGGTCGGGGGCGGGGAAGGAGGAGGGAACCACCGCCCGCCCCACTCCGCCTCATAATAGGCGACTCGAGAGACGCGACTGACGACAATGAGTATGGAAGATTGGGATCGTTTACTTTGGCCCGGATTTGAAATTTAATGAATGATTCGAAATACTGTAGCATGATGGGGTTACGCACGGGGACATGATGGGGCCGCTCACTGATATGTATAGCTTATTTGCTACTAATTAATTAAAATAACCAATTTTACTGTGGATAGACAAGCAGGATGTGGTATTGGTGAAAAATATCTACAATTGATTGCCAAATTATCTTGTATGGTGATTAAAAGATGATTTTCCCTCATTTGGGATGCATATTAACCCAGTATGACCCAATGTTGCTTCTAAGCAACATCAAAAATGTAGGTATACATTTTCAGCTCTATTCAAAAAATATTTATACAACGTGTTCTTTGGTGCTATTAAATTTTATGGCGAAATACATAGCTGCCACAATAATTATGATTGAGTACAAAATTTTCACATTTAAAAAATGAAGAGTCTGGGAATTTAATATTTCACAGAAGCAGTTCTGGGTTAGAAAGGGTTCAAGATGAGTGTGTTTGGAAAATATGAGCGAAATTTTCTCGTACTTAGCAATGATTCTGAGTACTTACTTGCGTAGTGAGTTAGCTTATCATTTTAATATGTAATTAAGCCCTTGTGGCGCTTTTTAAGACGTCATTATCACTCTACGTATGTCTGCTATTAAAGTAATCGCGTTCCACATGGGTCGCTCATTGATATGTATTACTTATTGGCTATTTTTTAATTAAAATTACTCACATCATTGTGCATAAGCAGGCATTGTGTGGGATTGTGCCTGTTGATGGCTCTGTAATCTGAAACGCACAGTATTGTGCTGTGTATTTGCGAAAAATTACTACGAATGTTTTTAAATTATCTTATTCGATGATTAGAAACCATTTTTAATGGTTTTTAAAATGAAGGATGCTGTGGTTACCGTTGATAAAGCTGACAGGGATTATTGTCTGTATTTTGATGGTTAATGGTACTCCGAGTGACTAAGGGGAGGGGCACCGCCCCCCTCCCTTACTCAACCACATAATTGGCAACTTGGGAGACGGGACTGCCGACATTAAGGGTGGACGATTGGGATCATTTACTTAGGCTCAAATTCGAAATTTAAATTATGAATTGAAATTCTCTGTAGCGTAATATTTGAGATTATTAGCATTTGAGATTCATATTAAAGTACGAGTTTCTTTTTAAAAAAATGGTAAATTGTCTCGCACTAATCCATGATTCTTAGACGCGTAGGTTGTTATTTTTATTTTTGTGGAAAAAAGATATAGGGGCTTGATAAATTGGCTAAGTCTATTAAACCTTAGCATGCGTTCTTTTTCAGAGTTAGGATGTTGGTGTTAGCCATTAATAAAACCTTCGCAGTGCCTTTTTTTAAATTTAATAACACTCCATGTTTCTCACAGTATCTTGTCTCATATTCGTCGCTCGCTTAAAAATGAAACTAATTTGAATACCAATAGATTGTTCCATGCACTAATATATTCAGCGCTTGACCTTATAATAATATTATAATAATAATGACTGAATAATAAAGTGAAGGAGTGCTTGATGAATTGCCTTGTTATTCGTATGACTCATCACTATTGTCAATGTTTTTTGCAATATATGATGCTACGTTTACTCTTAATATCGATGGCAGGCATTGGTATCTTTATTTTATAATAAGCTAATGGCTACTCCAGAAACAAATTTTTTAAATTTTCTATTCCTACCATATTGGATTAATGTGAAATTTACCAGAAATATGTTTTTGTATGCGGAAGTGAAGTGGAAGTCTATCAACTCAAAAAAACATGTTGATAATATACCATAACATGCAAGGAAATATGTTAAGAATATCAATAGTCATTCCATGTTCTTTCCATCGCTATGGAGGTTAACAGCAACATCAAATTTAACGTGGGTAGGCTTTGCTTTCTTTTATCGCCTTATATCATGCTACTTTTCCTAGTTTCTCTTTCCATATCCCTAGTCACTTGACCTACCTAGTTACGTGCATGTTCCTTTGTCTTTTTCGGATATATTATTCGGTTGTGGCATCCATTATATTTCTTAGGTCTCATTTGAAAATCTAAGACGTTCTTCTATAAATTTTCCATTTAAAAAGGTAATGCGCTCTGCAAAATCGAAGGAAAGTCGGGAATTTTATTTCCGCCTTGGACTGGCTACCCAAGAAAATGAGCCCCTTCTCCGCTGGTCGTTATTTGTCTCCATTCGCGAGAAATTACTCTTTTAAAACGTACGTAATATTCTTAATTTTGCCGAAGTATATGGAGGTGACCTTTATCAACATACTCGTGTATCTCACATATAAATAATTTACATGTGATAAAATACTTAAATAAAATAAGGAACATTTTCGAATTTTAGGCTCAGGAAAATATCTGCAAGGATATTCTTTATATGCTATAAAATTTCAAAATGATAATATAGTTTCTAAGCAAGCAATACGTCACGTAAACATCTGATCGAGCTGGAGTGATGCTTTCTCTTGATATAAAACCAGTTGATCACAGACCTGAACGTAGATGAATTTGTTTCTATGTCCACGATGGTAAACCAGCAGCTCCTGCATGAAGTTGAATAGAAATGGTAAGAGGGAAAATATCCAAGATGAATTTTTTTAAATAGCTTCCACTGCTTCCGGATCTATGAATGCCAAATTGTATTCATCTGCCCTTCCCTTTTTACATGGATCTTGTATTTTCTCAGTTCACTTCTACGTACTACCACGTAAATCGCCTCCGTGGGTGTGTGGTGGAGAGTGTTAGGGCACCAGCCGTTTACAGAAAGGAATAGTAAAGGAGATGGAAGTTGGAGATAATGTGAGCTATTGACGTAGGCCACCGTGCGTTTATTGAAGGCCTGTATTGCTCGTGGGAAAACGAATTCCTATACCAATTATTCGTTTGGTAATACATGTATCTCTATTTTTCTTCTCTATTAGACCCAGAAACATTGTGAGGTTCTCTAATTTAGGGGTATAGTTTACATTAATTAATGGGCTTTAAGATTACCCATCGGCCACTTAACTTCGAAGAATGCCAGCTATAAAAGCTGAAGGAGGGTGATCATATGCATGAGTGAATGAATTAATATTTATTGATGTTCTGGGGTAAATTGTAGGAGCAAAAAAAATAAATTATATACCATACTCTACTCGGAGACAGTTAAATATCATTTTGTCTAAATATTAAAAATCACTGATTGAAGAAGCATAATTCTTTAGGTTTTAAAGAAATAATAACAAATACTCACAACAATAAGTTCTATTCTCTGGGTATGCTTGCATCCTCCTTTAAAATTTGATGAAATTGTTCAAACAGAAATTGTGTATTTTGTCGAGGTAGAAATTAGTGTTATAAAAATTGAGAACTTTTAACTATATGTAACGGTTTATATTTGATTATTAGTATTTTTGAGCACACTATTGTGAAAATTTAAAATGATTTTTGATCACAGGGAGAAAGACAAGAATAATATGCACTAGCACCAACCGCTGCCAATGAATATTAGATGATGATAAACCCAACAATGGGTCCTTTGGTTATGCCTGTATTCCCCCTTTAAAATATGATGAAATTGTTCAGAATAATGTAGTGTATTTTTTTAATGTGATATAAAAATTATTATCATAAAAATATATAACTTTTAACTTCATTTAACCGGAGTGTTTGTTTGTGGCGCAAAAACAATGGAACATCCATTCACTCCCAGCCATTCTTCCCGACTCTCCTTCCCATCGTCCGGACCAAATACTCTCCCATCCTTCCTCCCACCCCACGGCTCCCATCAGCCGCCCCCAACTCCCACCCCCACCGCCTCCAAATTCCCCTACCCCGGCCATGATCCCCATCCAGATTTTTCCGACCGCTAACAACGCCACCACCCTCCACGTTTCGGCGGCGTTCCCGAGGGGCATTGGCCGTCTCCCCAACGGGCCTGCCGAGCTGACTGTCAGATTTCCAGCCGGGTTTCGTTTCATAATGAGCTCATTAGTGAGCGGGGGAGGGTCCGATAGGGGATTTTAGGGAAGGGGGGCACCGGCGGTATATTTTTTCCATCCTCCCCTCCCCAGATTTTCATTCCATTTTTACACTAATCCTACATTTTTTTCCAACGTGGGCCACCCGTCCCGTCTGCCCCCTTTTATTCCGTGTAATTAACACTGCCCAATCATCTCGATATTATTCTGGCGGTCAATCCCTTGACGTTAGGGCCATTATGTTTGTGGGTGGGGAGCAGTATGCGTTGTAGATTGTACAACTACCGGTATTCCAATGGTATATGAAGCTTCATGGTGAAACAAAACACAGTACTATTCCACAAACTTTTATTTTAACAGCCTACTAGTTTCGACGTTTACACCGTCATTATCAAGACTAACTGAGCAATAGCGTACGACATCCAGCCTTATTTATCCAACAATAGTGTGAGGGAAGGAGGAGGAGGGGGAACTAAATGAGGAGGAGCATTGTTGGTTGGATTGGAGGGTCAAAGCACAAAGTATAAAAGCTTAGGGGGGGGGGCAGGTAGATAGAAAGTCAGGTGGTAACGAGGTTAATGGGAAGGGGAGGAGGAAGGATTGTCAAGGAAGAAGTCAGATTTTAAAACAGTAGATAAAATATTAGAACACTTGAATACAGTCATATCATTAAAAATTTCGATGTTACGTGCAAGAGTGCATTTGGTGATTTCTAAAATTTCTAAAATATCCAGTGTTACACTTTTGTCATGTACATGTAAATTTATAACAGGAGTAGTATCTACAATTTCAAGGTATGGTGGAACGAAATTTAAGTTTGCCTAGTTCAGTCATGAGACCGGTTGAATTTAACACGTGTTGTGGTAATATTTCGTGATTTTTTCATCTCGGTGAAATTTTATTTCTTTTTCAGGCTATCCTAATGCGTAGGGACGAATTGAAAAACTATACTCACTGAATGTTCTCTGCAGATAGTACTTCAAGAGTGGTCCTTATTGCCCATTAAAATTTTCAAATGGATCTGATTTTATTCTCGGGTTGTCTTTTTCAGGCTAAATTTCGAATTTAAAAAATTGTAAAAAAAATTCCAATTTACCTAATGGTTCTAGGAGTGATAAATAGCAAACATCATTTATATGCTTAATATTAGTGACTGTTTAAAGGTATTAATTGTTTAAAGTTATTAGATTGTATTTGAATCAGGCTGAAAGTTTTTAGTTCCTCTAATTATATTTTTAAAATGCACGAATGTTGCTGATCTAGGGTAGGAACCAACCAAGGAAAAAAGGGCTATAGAAAGTGAAGTAAATGGTTCTAGGAGTTATAAATAGCAAATATCATTTATATGCGTAATATTAGTGACTGTTTAAAGGTATTACATTGTATTTGAATCAGGCTGAAATTTTTTTAGTTCCTCTAAATATATTTTTAAAATGCACGAATGTTGCTGATCTAGGGTAGGAATTAATCAAGGGAAAAAGGGCGATAGAAAGTCAAGTAAATTAGAGCACGTGAAGAGGTATTTTTTCCCTTCCTCTCACCTACTCCCGATTGGCATTCTTTTAATTTCATTTTGAAACTAATCCCCGATTTTCCCTGCGTGGGCCAACGGTCTGTTATTTTCCCCTTCTCGATTCCGCGTAATTAACACCGGTCAATCATCTCGATATCAATCCGCGCGATCAACCCCTCACGTCTAGACCTACGTGCCGTGTTCCACAGTCCGGGAGCGGGGATAGGTTTCCTTACTATACCGCGGTTTCTGGCCAGTGTGATTGTTTCCCGGTATTCCTTAGTATTATAGTAATTATTCCTTGGCATATATTCAACGTTTCGCAACCCTCGCTGGCCACTTCTTCCATAGGTAGTATACGTTTGCTGTTGTCGCTAAGCTCGAGTCAGTGGGGTAGCAAATTGGGGGATCCGGGGGTCTGGACCCGCCAAAAATATAAAAGCACACTAACTTTTCGCCACAAAAAATCAAATATTGAAAAAATCATGAATTTACAAAAGATTTATTTGAAAAATGAAGTTTTTTTCAATTATTAAGTGTTAAAATAAGTTTAAAACCCTCTACTTAGTACCCTGTTTTTCAAAAATTTTCCCCCCTGGTTTTGGACCCCCTCGAACGAAATTCTTGGCTACGCCACTGGCTCGAGATATTTATATCTTCGGTGCCCGCGGGTACGGAATATTTTGAATTGCCTTCATGTATTCATCATGCAAGTAAGTTAATGTAAAGTAGAATATCCGAAGCAGCTAGTATTTAAAATACTTTTTTTAGAATATTTAATACTTTCATTTTGAACGTTTTACGGTGAATAGTTTTAACACGGACGATGACTTGATTCCTGGCATATCATTTTCCTTGATAATAATATATCAGTAAATATTGGTCGGCTTCCCCCATCAATATCATCTTAATTCATTCCGTCGTTCTCGATAGAATGATGACTTTAAGATTAAAAAAACACCAATTTTTGCAGGTATATCTTGACGAAACCACACTTCTTTTACTGTACCAAATTATCTCATTTCTGTCAGAGAGGAGTCAATCACGTATGAAAAATTGCTAAGCATAAATATAAGATTCACGAAAAATCACAAACACATTCTCAAAGCTTCTTCGTAAATGACCAACATGACCACCTGAAGACTAATTTCGGTCTATGCTATTATTTTCCTTATGCTTACAAATTCTAATAATTTACTGATACGAGATTGAGGCTTAAAGTGGGAAATGAGTTTTTAATGTTTGGACATATCAACAGGCATTCTTTTGGGAGATGAGAGGTCAGTTCTTAATTTAATTAGCAATCGGGAAAGGTATGGATATTGTTAAGCAATCTGAAGCAATACTACAAAACCACTACACATTCAAGGCTTTAGTCTTTGCAAATGAAGAGGTCTTTGTGGCCGAAAACATAAAAGATTGATTTGAATTATTTGATATAATTGCAAAAGAGTAGAATAAAGTCGGGTTTACTACAGCCAAAAACGAAACAAAACCTTTCATTGATGGATAACATTTTATTCTATTTTATTAAGGTATTGTGGGAAAGGCACTGGGAGAAGAAAGATAGGATTGCAGGTGCATTGTGAGTGATAACTGAAATCATCCTTGTTTTTAATGGCCAAGGAGGTAATACTAGGTAATATTAAACGCGTGCTTACAATTACCACCTGATTAGAGGCGTAGTAAGCACAAAACATCATCACCTTCTAGATTTTCCAACAATACAATATGTTACGCGCTAAGAAGCATGGGGAAACCTCGGTGACTTCATTCAGTGATTTTTCCGTTACAAAACGCGCAATTCTCTTCCATGCATTTTCAGAGTTGTCTCCATTACTGAGTCGTAATAAATTATAAGACTACCCTTTTACCCTATCATACAGAAAGGACGAGGTGACCTGTAAGCATAAAGTCTGAGGCTTGTAAACACAAAACAAGTACTCTGATTTTTCTCCTGCTAGAATATTTTCATAGATTGACAATATATTTTTTTTATTTTATTTAAATTCAACCGTGTCAGGCGAAACATGATGGAACTCCTTCATGATGTATCAGAAAGGAAAGACAGTGGCAGGTTCCACAATGTTTTAAATACTGCGACCGGTTTCAATACATAGTATCATCATCAGCCTGATATTAATTGTCGAACCTGCTATTGTCTTTCCATTTTATTTAAGGTTAAAATACACAATGCCCTTATTAGCGTATGGCATATTTTAATTCCGAAATACTCAAGCACATTGTAGTTTGAACACAAAATATGGTATTAATTTCCAAACACTCTCAGCCAAATTGCTGGTGCTGAAAATTGCTATGGTGGTGAAAATTTTGAATTTCTGTGAAATTCTAAATTTTCAGCACCAGTAATGAAATTAATTAAAACACTGAAGCTTCACTTTAAGTAGCCTCAAATCTCCTTACCTCTCACGTATAAGCGGCAGCTGCATTGTTTGCTTAGGGAATAATGGATACATTTTTCGATACGCGAAATTATATTTTTAAATCAAAACCATTCCATAGTAGCTGTGCTTTCTAAAAAGCAACTAAAGTGCAGGAAGAATGCTTCTAATAGGACGCCAAAACCAGCGAATCCTATCATAAGTGGAGGACTAGAGGGAGGCAGTGGTTGCCAAATAAAAACTGTTTTGAATTATGCATTTTGATTTAAAATATATTCTTGAATAAAAAATGTATTTTCTAAATGTATTTTGGTTGGATAGTACAAAATGCATTCGGAATGGTATTTTAGGCAAAAATGTACTTAAAGTTTATAAGTATTTTCTCCTAAAAATACTTCATACATGTGTTTCATTGGGAAAATATTTCCGTAATCGTATTTAAAATTTTAAGTGGGCTACAAACATGTATTTCAAATACATAGATTTCCGATAGTGACAAAATCTATCCACAATAATAACAGCAGCGCGAGGTAGCCATGTACACTTTACGAGCAGCACTTTCAGAAATATTATCGCCCACGATATGTCGTCCTGATAGTTCTGTTCCTAATTATGACAATCGAAGGCATATATAACCAAATGATACCGAGAAATTTTAGAACACTGTTATGAAGAAATAATGATTTTCAACGCTCAAATTTAGCAACCATGAGCGTCAAAGATAAATGTTTCCCCAAAATAAATGCAAGAATCCATTTTAGAGTTCAAAACCTCAGAGCACATGCAAGCGTATTGTTAAATTAAAAGTTACTGGTACTTGACGTAAAGATATCGCAAAATGAATTGAAATCGGTTTTACAGTGAAATTAATTACTTGTGGAAAATTGCAACTAACTTTATAGGTCACATTTTGTTAGAATTTCGCCAGATTAAGCCTGAAACAGCTCTATGTATATATTGAAGTGTATTTTCTGCGAGAAACATGCTCATGAAAAAATTGTTTCCTCGGTCCCGGAAATGGACCTTAAGACATTAAGAGGATTTGTTTTTATCTTCCTATCCCTCATTGTCACGATATACTTTGTCAGCGTTACACTGAAAATGCGTATTCTTATAGGCATATTGGAAGTCATATTTTGACGAAAGAATTTTATATGTTTCTGTAGTCCTCCAGCTCCCTCCAAGTGGCATATTTTCCAAAATAAAAATAGCCTAATGGTCTCATGGCGTAAATATGAATTTCGGTAAAATATGATTTTTCATCCATAAAAATTAAGCGTTTTATTTCGTAGGGAGCTTTAATGCAGCCCTTTTCCTCGATTAATCTGGGGACATAGAATATCAAAGGACCCCGTGTTCAGCGTGCCGTGGATTTTTTTAAATACGATAAGGAAACCTTTCGGCCGTTTTATTTCTCCAGCATATTAAATTTAATTAAGCCAACCTCTTTATGCCAGAGCAGTTGAGTTAGATCCTGAATTGGATCATTAAAAGAATCAGTCAGTATTTAGCAATCCTGTTTAATAATACCCTACGTTTTAAAGTTACGACCAATCGTATTTAGAAGGACCCAAGACATTAAGTATCATTAAAAGCTTAGCCATCTTTGATTCCAAATACGAAAATGTAATTAATAATTCAATTCCATTGGAGCATCCGGCATAGCCCTCAAAGCAAGCACTCACCTCTAGTTCGTAAATTGTATGATAGCGTCGCAACGAGCAGATTTTTGAGTATTCTATCTAAAAGTGTAGTGGAAAAAGTCGCATTACGTATGAAAAAGTAGGCAGAAAGAACAATATAGACATTTTTGCCACGTATGTACCTTTAAAGGCCAATCATCGTCATTCGTATAATCAGTCATTCCCGCATAATCAGTCTTATTTTGTCACTTTTTGTGATAATAATTATGTTGTTTAATAACGGGCAATAAAACCCATTGCCTGAGTAAAACACATCAAAAATAAACTAACGAAATAATGTTAAAGAAGAACAGGATTAACACTCTTACTTTAGAGTATACAAGAGTATATAAATGAGAAAACAAAAGACAAGATTTACTTTACTACACATTAGTACATAATCGTGGCTCAATAAGAAAGGCCAATTTTTAAAAAATTGAGAAAGGATGTTGCAATACAAAGTCACCCAGACTCACCACAAGGTAATTTGGAAAATAAGCAATAATTACTATGATATTGTACATTTACCATTGTATGATGCATTTTTGGTTAAAAACTAACGCAACCATATTGAAAATTTCGGGGCAAATAGGGTGCAAACTTTAAAATTTTCTGAATACCCAATTATTAAATTTTGCATCTCAGTATAGAGCGAGGTAGTTTTTTCAAATTCAAGACAAATTTCCGGTTAATTTCAATGGGTTAGCCTAAGTTTTAAACAAGCAACACGTAACGAATAAAAAAGTCTGAAAAAGGGAATGACGCGTCCTCTTAAGGCGGGTTTGTGATAAACCGAGAAAAATTTTATAACAGTTGACAGCATGGATTACTTATTGAGAAAATGGCCGGTGTGAGTTTAAAAAAAGGTTGGCCCTGTAACTCGAGCAAAAAAACGAAATAAAAAACGCTATGCGCAAGAAATGTAATTTCGCGGAGATACACTTGCAAGTGAATTCAGGTATTTTATATCTTTCAAGTAATCTTGCCATAGGGAAGGACGGAATGAAAGAATTGATATTGATGAGGGAAGTCGATCAGGATTATGATGACTCCCCAGCGAAGAGACCCTGCAATCTTACCCAGATCAAATTCAAATTTTTACGAATTGGTGAAATGAATGGGATAATAGTTTTATGATCAACTATCAGGCCATTCGGCGTTTCTCGGGAAAGATAGTATCCAGAGGAGTGGGAAACTTGGAACTAGGAACACATGGTCACGCAGCAGGATTTTTAGGCGCGCTGAACAGCAAACAACGAAAAAAATGATTTCGGTATAATGCGCATTGGATCAGCTTACGCTCCGCAACATTGATCGCTGTGTGTCCGTGCAAGCATAGACCAAAAGTGTCTTCTGAACTCATACCCCATCGAAAAGGTTTGCATCGAGAGGGTTAATAGCTAAGTGTAGTATCTTTTGAGCTATGTTTTCCCTCTGATCGAGTGAAATGGTGTGCCTACCAGTGCATCAGTGCATCACAGGAAATATTTAAGAAAAGGAATGTCACCCACTTACTTTCTGGCGACCCATGAATACTGATCATGTAATTCATTTATCTACTCATTGATGTGATTAATACCCATTGTTGTGTGAGAAGTAGCAATTTAGTTCTTTTTTCGTTTGTTTAGCTAAATTTCCTTTTTTTAAAGTTGTGCTATTTGTTTCGTGGTAATATGTTTAATGTTCGTTTTTCTGTTAGAAAAAAAATTGTTCTTTTCCAGTTCATTGTTAAATGATAACATTGTATATGTCTATTGGTAGCAATGCATATGACCACTTCCTTTATTTGTTTTCAGATTGGTTTATTGCCATACTAATTGTCCTGCGCACCACTTTAATAATTTCTACGTTCCAAAGGAGTTCACTCCTAGAACAATAAATGATTTTATTATTATTATTATTACCCGGCAGGATGTCCAACCATAGAAGTTTTATGACCAGATGTAACAAATGGTAATGAGAAATCGATACGAAGGACGCGTTGGACGCAACCGAAGTAGCACTACAGGGTCCGGGGGCGTGATATGCACCTATACACTAACTTTGGTCGCAATCCGTGCAGCCGTGTGGAAATGCATAGCGGACAGGCAAACAGACGTGCTCTTTTACACATATTGATAGATATGAATTCACCAGAACTCTAATGATGTCACCAACTGATAAAAAGTGGGCACCCAACTTTCGCTTTTATTGCTTTAAAGTTTTGAGAGAATGGCTGGATGCGTGAGGTTTTTTTCCGTCGTGGCTAATCTCTCCGATCCATCTACCGAATTATTTTCGTGAATTAAGATTTCGGTTCTGAGCGAACGACTCCATTGGATGTAAGACGTGAAGTACTGTGGAGAGGATGGAATGGAGCAGGGCCGCAGCTAGCGGGATTGTCAAGGGGTTCAACCACCCCCTAAATGCTTGAGATGCGGTGTCAAGTGTCCCCCTTCCAAATGTGCCCTCGTCACGCCGAAAACTTTTCCTTGGAATGGAGGTAAAAACCATCGCTTATATACTCATGCTCTGAAGATAAAGTCAAAGGGGCCTATGTGTGTTTATCGTGATCTTTGTTGTAAACCCAATACCTATGTTATATGCACTGGTTTAAGACTTTGTGTATTATGGGCGTAATATTACGCCTCGTGAAATCCTTCGATTTTTGTTACGCGAGTAATATTACGATATCCGTCTTTTTCAAAAATCGTTGTTTGCCATTTTTAACAAAGTGGTAAACCTCTATGTCCAGCCTCTAAATGAAATCAAAAAAAGCAAAAGCAAACCATTATTTTAAATTATACCAAACACCTGTAGCATTAGCTACGATGAATGGAATCCTTCAGAAGTTTCTCCTGAGGCAGTGGCGCCGACTCCGTGGGGCTTGAGGGGGCCCGAGCCCCCTCAAAAATTCCTTATGGGTGTGAGGAAAAAATTTGTCACGCTTGCCGATTTTCCCCGGAGCGTCCAGATATCGAGACTCGAGTTATCAGGGTTCTAATGTTGATCACAAGACTCTTGTAAAATGCTTAAAAAACTTAAAACTCACTACTTATAAAATTTCCCGGGGCAAGATCCCTGGTTTGGGCCCCCCAATATTTTTTTATAAGTCGGCATCCCTTTCTAGAAGGACTTATGTTACCACTTCATAATACAGATTGACTTGATATCCGAGGTGGCTTGTTTTTATATTTTCTCGAACGCCGCGCCGGAACTCCCACGAACATTCGAGAATATCTGTGGTCCTTAAAAATACCGGCCAGCGCCGGCATTTGAATACGGGTGGGTTTGACTTTAGAGACTACACCTTCAACGTTGTTTCCTTGCACCTTTTTCATTTTTTAATTAATACCTTGGTTAAAGGTTGTTTTTTTCAGACGTAATTTTGATTTTTCTGTTTTTTTACCTTTAAATCGATACTTGAATTTTCTGCAGGAGTTTTAGGAAAACTGGAATTTCAAAGACTTGCGTCCTCTTGAGGACTCAATGGTGGCCTAAATTGGTGGCATTGTGGCTATTTAAAATGAAACATGTCTTAAAGTTGTACATGAAGAATATCTTTATTTTACGTCCATATGCTGAATACTTTTGGTTCATCAAACCCTTCCTCTGCATTTCTATCGCCATTGATTACCTACCAAAGCCAACCATTTTTATTTTTGTCCGAAATGCTGTAAATAATAAAATTATATCTGTGCTGAAAAGAATTTGCGCACTTAATGTCAACGCATAATAGTTTTTTTAATCAAAGCAATTCAAGCACACAATTTCACATAATATTTTTTCAATTATCATAAAATTATAGAAGTGTTTGAACGGTTGTTTTTTTCTGATTATATTTAAGTTACTTGGTAGCATAATAATGATGCATTTTCATGAATTAGGGTTAAGTGTACTTGTTCCCATGGGTACCATTTTTCTAACCTGTATTATAACATTTAAGTTTATTTTATGAAATATGCATATGCGATGTGGAGATTTTTTAATGATAAATCTCTCGATGCTGATAATGATGGTAATAATGCCAATACTTTGTTTAAAGTGATCATAAATCGATTGAGGCTCATTTAAATAGCTTGGCAACCTGAAGGTAGTAGGCATAAATATCATCATACAGGCTTAATTATTTTGTGGCGATCTTGATTCTCAAATTTACGAATTATCTCTGCTTTCCACCATTATTCGAAAAGATAAATTCTTTGTGCTCACTAGGAACCTCTGACTTACCGATATACCAATTGAAACAGAACGTCCAACCTCCACTCTTCACGGATTTAAATACTCGGTTATTCTTTGCTTTTTATCATATGCTTGATGATGGCTAGTAGTGCGATAACGGTTCAATTTTTCATGCTATGTTATGTTTTCCATTTTATTGCCTCGTTACTTGAGTTTGGTATGACCGTGTTTGTGGTTGTAATTTTTCTGTTACATCTCTTAAAGATAGGCAATTGTTTTGTGCTATTAATTTTCTTAATTCTTTGGTAACTTAAATCTTAACCTATGTTTACAAATTATTCAAGTGTGGAATTAGGTCCCGCAAAGGAAATATAATATTTTTGGTGTTACCGCTTCATCACATTTCAAAGGGCAGATGCTAGTTTCACATCATCGATGCTGTAATTTCCGTTGGAGGTTTTTTTTCATAGTCAAAATGCTAAATATTGGAGATCGAGAAGCTTAAGGAGAAATATTTCACAGTCCACCAGAAAATATTTCAATTTTCTGCGATTTGGCTACCCGGGTGAAATAAAGATGCCACTGGGTTTGATGATTAACCCTTGTATCTAAATCCGTGTACACATATCGCAGAAAATTTAAAGATTTCGATCTTCAAAGTATTTCCCTTCGAACCACCGGGTCTCCATGATTTAGCAATTTAACTGTATAAAAAGCCTTAAACACTTAATTTATGCGAAAAATTAAAATGAGGTGGCTGTTTTAAAAAGCGATCTTCCCAGCCGCAGCTGGGTATCCACGAGTTATTTTTTCACTTAGGTACTCCAAATCTCTATTACATAAATCTATATTGTAAATGTTTTTCACCATAAAAACATGAGCATTGTAATTGATTACCGATTGGAATAACTTATCAGCATAGAAAAATTAAGTTTGAATTTTCCTACATCATCATCACAGATGCCTGAATTTAAAGTTCTCACACAGACTCATTATAATCGAAATTAGATTGCTGAATATGTAAAATATTGAGTTTTTTCAGTAAAATTAACTTATCTAAGAAGTAGATCCCATAAAACCGTAGATAAGTCGTATAAAGCAGTGTTTACATGCGTGGGTACCCGGATGGAATAAAGATGCCAATCAGAATTTAATTGGTAAGCACGCATATTAGAGTTATTGATAGAGGAAAGTCCAAGGATTTTGAATGGCGGGGAATTGTATACATATCGATAAGCCCGCCACTTAGATTGTGTTCTTCTCTCACCTTTCCTCTGCGGACGCGTACATCGCTTGTAGCGGATACCCATGTCACAGAATGGAATATCTTTGTGGAATATCGCCGTATTAATGGGAGTAAAAGCAACTTAGTGATCTTCCTGACAGTATTTATTCACCCAACGTGTTTCCACACTGTGACCCGGTGTTATAATGTCTTATTATCGCTAACCATGAGATGATACAGCCTTCAGCCTTACATAGCAGTCGTTGTAATGTTCTGGCTACCGTGAAGTCGAGTTTTATAAAGAAGATAAATAGAACTTTCAACCAATTTCCTTGTTTAATAATTTACTTATAGACAAAGCAAAATTATTTTTCGGGGTATTATTCAAATGTTTTATTTCGAAGGGCCCAAATGTACTCCACTTTCTCGTATTGTTAATGTCAGGTCCTTAAATTATGCCATAGCGAATAGAAAGTATGTGCTGTAATTTCAGTTCCATCGTATGGTATGGTATTTGGAGGAGGCGACCGACAGCCGAGGTCATTTGCGCCATGAGGGAAGGATGGATAAGGGAGGGTGGAGAGAAACTCGGCGTCGGCATTAGCCTGCTCTTAACGAAAGGCGCCAAAGGGACCACGGCTTAACGTCCCATCCGACGGACGGAGTGTTTACCTTGAAATGTTCTCTACTCTACATTCAAGCAAGAATCGGGCACTCTCTGAAAATTCTCTACCACAGCCGGGATTTGAACCCGAGCCCGCCTGGTAGGAAGCCAACACTCTAGCCACCACACCAACCCGATCCCCTCAGTTCGATCGTTTTAAACTTAAAAGAGGTCGATTAAGAGTCGTATCCCGTGTCCGACGCCTTACATTCGGCGCCGGCGTTAACTGTCGGGTGTGTGATTGAGCATTGTTGTGTGAAGGCCGTTCTTTGAGGGGGCGGCTCTTGGACCGTCTGCAGCCGTAGCATGTGCAAGAAGTGCGACTCGCGATCCTCTCTCTCAGGACTGAGTCTCGGGTGCTGATTGAGAGAAATAAAAAGAGGATGGGTGTAGTTGGTACGATGTGGTTTATTTTTCTTTGATTTTTCTCGCATTCTTACTTTCAGGTCCTTAAATTGTGCAATTGCGAATAGAATTTTTGTGATAAAATTTCAGTTCGATCGTTTTAAACTTTAGAGGTCACTCAAGGGAAATTGACAATATTTTAATCGACAAAGGAAAATTATTTATCGGGGTATTAATCAAATTTTTGATTTCGAAGAGCTCAAATTTACTCAATTTTTACTTCCGAGCAACCATTTCGAGGAATTAAATATTTTAGAGTCGAACGCGGACGCGCTTCCCTTTCCCCTTACGGTTGCCAATTTCAGCTCCGATTTTTTTACAGCCTGCTTTTCAGTCAACTTTTGGCTGTGGAAGTGATCCTTCCCAACGGATTTTTAATGGGTTAAAAACTGCTTTTAGTACCTCATCGTTGTGAAATATCGTCATGATAATGGGAGTAAAAGCGATAAGTATAGTGATTTTCCACACAGTATTTATTTAACCCATCGTGTTTTTCACACTTGAAGTCGGTTTTATAATGTCTGATTATCGCTAACCATAAGATGATACTGCCTTCAACTTTACCTGGCGGTGACTGCAAGTTATGGTAAGCGTAAAGTCGAATCTTATATAAAAGCTAACCAGAACTTTCATGTGCTAATTAAAGTTTAAGGCTGCATCATGGTGTATCTACCGATTCGATCGATAGATTTTTCTTCCTCATAGGAAAATCTACTAGAATTGGTAGAATATTAATAGCGTACTGCTTGGTTTCGCTGATGGTAGGACCTGCCCGCCTTTGTGACGGTGCAGGATTCCTCGTCCCCTCCCCTTCTTCCCCGTCCTACCCCTGGAGACGTCGTCGGGCTCCCATCGCGGCGGCGCCTCCTTTCCTTGTTCCTTCCCGTCCTTCCCCTTCTGGTGGCAGAGGAAAAAAGCTGATCGCTTATAGTCCCTGCTCCAGGAGTGTATCCCGCGAACCCGACCCAAGGGTTTCGTTCCTATTGCATCATGGTGTGGTTTGCGTTGACTAGGCATTATCAAACTGCCCCTAACTGAATCATTCTTATGAGTAAAATCTGTAGTTGCACTCTTGACAATAATGTAGTGTTTATGATCTTGGAGTATAGGTCATGATAAATAAAATACACATTTGGCCAACGTTTCGGAGATTTATTCTCCTTCCTCAGGGCTCTTAATTATAATGAATGTTTACAAAGAAAATAAAGAAAATAAATTAATTAAGTGGTTACAAAAATTTGAATACAATTGTGCAGTACAAATTCATTGGTAAATTATAAATTTTGAACAGAATTAAACAACATACCTGTGATAGAAAAGTTTCGTTACTAGGCTAATCATGGTTACTTATAAATATTGATTCATTTGTTAACAAATGGTATCTAAATTATACTAAACAATTTTAATTTCGATGAATTAAATAATAATTAATTTTACTTAGGTGTTCGATGTCCGATCTTTTATTGCAACCACTTAATTAATTTATTTTCTTTGTAAACATTCATTATAATTAAGAGCCCTGAGGAAGGAGAATAAATCTCCGAAACGTTGGCCAAATGTGTATTTTATTTATCATGACCTATACTCCAAGATCATAAACACTACATTGTTGTAATAATAAGGAAGGTCAGGAGAAGAAACTTTACTCTTGACAATGGAACGGCAGGTGGATATAAGTACTAGGCCGCTTTTATTTATTCATTTGCAGTCACAGAAAACCAAACGCAATCTGATCTAAGATCAAAATACCACAATACAAGCTGACTCTATTCATGAACCATACCATACGATACCCTCATCATTGAACAAATTAGAGTCATAAAATTACAAATTATAACACAATAATAATATAACCAATAGAAAAATAATAATAGAACCGAAAAATGAAGATACGTTAGTGTAAAATATATCATAAAAAATACAAATCCTCATAGACTATCCATATATCACATAGCCTGTTGCAAGAGATCTGTTATGTTCTGTAAGAGTTACTGTTAGGTTTGTTTCAATCAAGTTATAATGTTTCACTGTAGTTTAAATCCCTTTTTTTACGATATTTCAGCCATTTTTGAATTTCAAAATTGTAAATATCCAAGATTAATTGATTGGAATTCGAGGCTGAAACAATGGTGGAGAAAGTGGGGCTGTTTTTTTCTGCCTGCTTAGGTGGTCTCCCGAAAGGGAGAGGCCACCAAGGAACGGAAAAAGGTGATGTGGGTACGACAGCTTAGAAAGGTAATGGGACGGTCTTTATGTTCGAATCGCCAGCTTCAGTGAAAACCGTCGGAAAGAGCTGGGAAGAGAGAATTATGTTCCAATTCTCTGTATCTCGGGTTTTTTTTATTTTTCCTTTTCAGGCGTATGTTACTTTTCCAAAACTTTCATACTTACGACTTCTTTAGTTTCGAAACCAATATATTTTCTTCTGGAAGTCAGATGCATAGGTATTCTGCAATGAGTATTTCATAGTATCCATATATGTGCCGCTTGGGGGACTTTTGCAAGTGCGTGAGGAAAATCTATTGTAGAGCTAGCTATGGCGAGATGAAAATAGACAGAATAGAGAAGAAAGTTTGTTCGTTGTGAAAAATAACCTAAACTTTATTTTCCGTATTATAGTGGTACTTTTCATGCATGTAGGTGCTTTTATGAACTATATTGGTACCATATTATGAACTTTTTTGGTAATGATGTGCTATAAAAATGTTTTTTTTTTCAAAATTTTTGAGGATATCGGCAATCGCGCCCTATTTATTTCAATAGATTCAAGAAATGCATGTAAGCATATTCGAAAAAAAAATCTTTAGTCGAATGTTGAACACAAATACTTTTATGATAAGCTTCTGAGCAGAGCCAGGTTTCGCCAGTTGAAATGTTCATTTTATTTGATTGTTTGGGCTATTCAGTTTTTAATGTTATGTAATGAGCATCAAATGTAAGTTTGTCGTGCAATCACGTGCATAATCTTCCCGACTCCATCCTTACGAACCCTATATCATTTCATTGCCAATTTCAGCTTCAGTCTGATATGTGAGTCACTTTATGATTTCTTTTCTACCCACAGTCGATAAAAAATTGCCCGTAGATTTAAACAAATATTTGCTGAACTTAATTCAGTAGATAGAGTTCACCGTTCACAGCTACGATGAATCGAAATTAGCTGAAGTGAAATCGGTTACATTGTGACTCATTCATTTTAAATAGAGTAATGAAGAAAATTAAAATTTGATATAAATACTTTCATAGCTTTTGTGAAGGTTGGTAGTAGTGTATTATCTTAATCAATATCCGAATACGGATTCATCTGAATCTGAATGGATGATTACTATGTGATTGGATGAAGTATGCGTTCAAAAATGGGCTCAGTTCCCTTGCATTCAAATGTAGCGCCAAGGTCAGAATGCCTTCCCAAGATGGCCGAATGCGCAATTTTTTTACTCGTCTCGAGTATGGGCCATCACCTTCCGATTGTGTGGACCTCAATACCTGTATTGCTTGTGATGGGGATGCTGTGGTCGAGATTAATGGAGCCCATGCTTCGGCAGCGCCTCTGGTGGGTGGAGGTGGAGTTACGGGGGCGAGTTGGCCATCTCCCTTGGCGCGGGATGGGATTCTAACGGTCGGAGGGGGTGAGGTTATGGAGGGGGGGAATTCGTCCCTAATGGGGAATTCTCCCCACTCCAACCAACCTTGAGGATTCCTGAAGCGTAAGAATTTTGTGGACTCGATTATGAAAGCGATGGTGGCGGGATTTCCTTGCCCGTCCAACTCAAGTCTGGCCGCCTTCGACATCACGGCTTGCTATCGGCCAACCGTACGTACTCCCTCGTTCCCACATTAGCGTTGGTACGATCATAAAAATATTGCAATACGATGGCAACAATTGTGCTGCAGCTCCCAACGGTTTAACTCCTTAGTTCTCCTATTGATAATGAAAACAGGACGTTTCTTAATGGCTTCAACAATCCTGTAATTGATGAAAAATTTCTCGAGATTCCCACCGGGTGTGGTATTGGGTTAATTCTTTCAACGTTTCAATGGCTGAGTCTTCAGGGGTTAACTCTTAATGGTGAAAGAAATTTTTCATCGATCTAAATGCCGGGAAAACCTAAAATTTTAAATCCTGTAATTATGTAGTTATATATTTGCTTTTAAATTCACTGGAAAATTATTCTGCTGTGGCTCTATTTCTGAAATAGCTGCTTCGAAAAAAAATCGCTTCTCTCTTTTCACTTCCACTTCCGGTGCCACGGCGTCGTCGTAAAGTGGCAGCGTTCTGAACTACGTCTTGCGACTGTCCGGAAATGCATGCATCCCATGATTTCCCATTACGATTGTATCGATGATGGTGAGCACGAAATTAATCGGTACGGAGCGTAACTGGACGCATGATAGTGATAGGATATGACCCTACGATGAGTTCAGTGAAACCTGCGCCAACGGCCACCTCTATTCAGTGGCCACCGCCGTAGGTGTCCTTTTTTAAATGGAATCGAACGTATTTCCCATCGAAGCAATACAGATTCCACTTCTTTTCAGCGCCCACCTCATTCAACGGCCGGCGATCAGTCTTTCAGTCAACGTCCTATCCTTTTCAGCCGTCGACCAATCCTTAGCGTTTATTTGAACAAAATACTTTGTAGTCTGATTTGGGAATACTTTTCCTCTATTCTAGAAATTTCTACGATAAAAAATCTTCAAGGGAGAGGTACATCCTCAACTCCTCATCTTTCCTTTTATAACCAATAGAATAATAATAATAGAACCGAAGAATCAAGATACGTTAGAATTAAAGATATCGTATAAAATAGAAATCCTCATAGACTATCCATTTATCACATAGCCTGTTGCAAGAGATCTGTAAAGTCCTGTAAGGGTTGTTTCACTCCAGTTATAACGTTTCACTTTAGTGTCTTTTACGATTTTTCAGCGATTTTTTAATATAAAAATTGGAAGTTTCAATATTAAGGGGCCTTTCCCCCGAATGTATTGGTATTTGTGTTCCCCAGTGTCTCCTTCTTTATACCTCTGGACAGAAACGGAATTATAAATGGAAATTAGTAGGCATTGTTTTGATTATAAAGCAAAACAATGCCTTCTAAAATGCCTTCTAAAATGCCTTCAATGATTATAAAGCAAAACAATACGATCAAATTTTAGGACTTGGTTATGGATTAACCACTTTGCTTTAATGGATAGAAATTCTTCACTCGGGATTTGAAGACGGGCATTCCGTTCAAACTTCCAGATTCTAATCCACTACTTCACCACTACACTCGAGGAAATTGGGGTCGTATATGATTCTATTTTATTTTTAAATGTTTTAAGACCGACTTTGTTTCAATTATTAATAAATAACACGATATTTTGGGTAATTTATGGAGCAAATACATCAATCTTTAATATTTCAATGGTTGATTGAATTCCTAGAGCCAATAACACGACTGTCCTCAAGTCTGCAAAATAGTACTTGACTGTGAGCTCCGAGTCACGAGTTATCTATCTCGCTCATATACCAAAACCGACTACCAACCAGAGATGGGCAAAATACATGTCAAATGTATTTTAGATACAAAATACAAATTACTTTTAAAATCTGTATATCAAATACAAAATACAAATTATTTCTAAAAATGGTATTTTCGGTACTAAATACAAATGTAATTTCAAAATACTCTATTAAAATACGAAATACATGCCTTCACCGAAGTTCTTAGCTAATAAAAAATTAAAATCAATTCAAATAGGAACTATTTTTAGAATCAGAGGCTCAAACATTCTTACAACGTTTTCATAGGAAACTGGCAATTAGACCATTATCCATGGCGAAATGTCTTAAATAAAATGGAGAAAAATGTCTCCTGCACCTTTGGGAACAGCGTCAGATTCTACAAGTCCCCTCCACAAATTACTCAATGCACAACTTCGTTTCGCAAAATGCTCCACACGCGACTACGTTTTGCAAGTATAAAAGCGCCTACGGGTATTACAGATGTAAATTAAGGGGCAATTTATGGTCCCATAGATGGCAGGCTAATCTCATAGATGGCAGGCCAGACTCATTCGGGATCCCTGCAATCTCTTCGCCCGCTCTTTCTAATTATGCACAAAAACATTACATGTATTTTGATTTTGAATGTATTTTAAAATAAAAACTACTCTTTAGATGTATTTTCGTTACAAAATACAAAATACTCTCCGAAAATGTATTTCCGATACAAATTACAAGCTACAAAAGTATCGAAAATACATATTTCAAATACACGTATTTTCGATACTGCCAATCTCTGCTTACGACTATCAGTGACGGTTTAGTCCAATTATTTTTGACACTATAAATCCAAATTTCATTCAAATCTGCTCATTTATGAAACAGGAAGAAGGTGATTATTACAGTTCTCCAAGTTAACCCACCATAAAAAATTTAATACTAGCGAATTCGACATAATATCCCCGAAATTTGGAACCTGCAGTTAACGTTGATTCCATTAACCCTCATTTTACCCATCAAATCGATGCTTAAGAAGGGCGTATTACTCCCGCTCTACCAGTCATATTTATTATTTTTTCGTGATATATCACTCGTTCATCTCTTACTCTAATATCTTTCAGTTTTCATAGAGGATATTTCATAGCTCTTTTTCAACGTTGACGTGTAAATCAAAGTGTTACGCCTGAGAAAATACCGAAGGAAAATTTCGAAATTTTAGACGTGGGCGAAAGTTGACGAGGGTATCATTTATACTTCCAGCAAATTTCTACGTGATAGCCTCATGGAAAGTGGGAAAACCATGTAATTCATAGTGGTAATTTAAGGTAAACTTAGAAAGAGCTCCCAGATGTTAGCTTTGGAACGCAATGTAGTGAGATAGAGGATTAAAATGACCATCTGTTGATCTCCTTATGTAATCTACTTTGAGTTCTAATGTTAAAATAGCGCTTGAAGTGTAAAAATAATGCTGCCTGTGATTGTATGTAATGTATTTTAGTTCCACGAATTCACATAAGTTAGTTAGGAATAAGCATAACCACTTTTACGGTCTTTTGTTTATGTACCATGGATGCGACCTGAGTGTCGTAAAGTTATTTAATTTAAAGTTGTTCACTTTAAAAATAAAAAGTGAACCTTACGCAGTGAAATACTTCTATTTTCCGCAATGGAAAAGTTTCACGAAGTAAAGTCTGATGTTTTTAGTAATTTATGGCAAATTAAGTCTGAAATGAGTATTAAGTCACGAAAGAATATCAATCATTTGGGAGAGATGATTCCCCTTAAGTCGTTTCTAGAATCGTTCCATTTAAATTCCTTTCGTGGATGCTAAATGATTATTCCAAAGGCTCCAACCTTTGCTCCCTGGAGCGGCGTGGGTGGTCTCATGGGTAGGTTGCCGTGCTACCAACGAGTTCTAATGTGGACGATTTCACTGGAAGCTTGAAATTTTTGTAGCACGATTATCTGATCGCCCGAACCCCGTATATTTAAATAATGGATTCCAGTCGGCCACTAGATATATTGCCACTCAATTTAAATCAATTTCAATGGATTTGCTAAAGTCGCCTTCCGCGTCGCTGAAAGCCGAGCGATCCGAATTTCACGGATACAAACAGGGCTATTAACAGGAATTTGTATTCTTGATGATATCATCAATCAAATTTACAACTTTTTAATACTATACTAAGTGATTGCAAGTACTAAATAGTGAATACTGAGAATGAATGGATTCCAATGGCTCTGCAATCAATGAGCCTTGAGCGGCAGTATAAATCAAGCTGCCGCGGGGAGAACCAGGGCCTCTTCTATGTAGTCCTCTCTGTCAGAACTTGGTGGGAAATTGCAGCTAGCCGAGGAAAATGAACTGGCCTGATCAGCTATGATGAAACTAAACAAGTGTTATCGGCCGGTCGAACCATACCATGCGATACCCTCACCATTAAACTAAATAGATTCATAAAATTACAATTTATAACACAATTATAATACAACCAATAGAATAATAATAATAGTAGAACCGAAGAATGAAGATATGTTAGTGTAAACTATATCATAAAAATACAAATCCTCATAGACTATCCATATATCACATAGCCTGTTGCAAGATATCTGTAAAGTCCTGTAAGGGTTACTGTTAGGGTTGTTTTCCGATATTCCGATAAGAATCAGAGGCGATTCTTATCGGAATCTTTATCGATCGATTTCTTTATTAGTTTATTAATCATTAACATGTCTTTAATAGTGTTATTCTTTCATTGCCTTATTGTTCATTTACAAATGTGTTATAAATGTTTTCTTTATTCAGTAATCCAGTGGAGTTTCAGTTTTTAGTTATGTTCACATTAGAAGTATTATGTTATGATGCCCTTTTGTTATTATTATGGTATTATTCCCTTAGGCTTATTGTAGATGACGTATTCAATTGTTTGTTTATATTTAATTTTCAATGCGTTTCTTATTATTTCTCCATAACTTTAATTTGATGTTTGTTCTACAGAATGTTAAAACACCTTAAGCACACCACTATCGTTAAATTGGTGCTCTTAGGGGTATTGTACCCAGAACCAATAAAATTAATTATTATTACTATAATTATTATTATATTGTGTCGGATTATTCGCTGTAAATTTGCGCTTTCAATTTCAAATTTTTAGATTGCATAGGATAGACCTTTGTCAATATTTGTTTAGTTCTCAATTAGAAAAAAATTGCATTTGAGAAAATGCTGAGGTAAGATTGTCAAATTTGAGGTACTACAAGGAAATGTTGACTAGGCTCCACTCTGCTTAACCTGAAGAGCATCCAGCAAGAGTAATGCATCCTCTTTATGCGACTTCACTGAAAACGAAAGTCGAAAATGCGAGTCTGAAGTTCTTCCTGAAGAATCATGACGTTCGTGTTGGTATTTTGAGGAAAATATAAAAAGAGCTCCCAGATATTGACTTTGGGATTCAATGGAGTCGAATAAATTATTGAATTGACCTTCAGCCGATCTATATTATATAATGTAATTTCAGAGCGATTATTAAAATTGCGGTTGAGGAGCATAAATAAATGTTGACTGTTATTGTATTTCATGTATTTTAGTACCACAAAATCAAATGGGTTATTATGGAGTGAGCATAACCCTCGTGCATAGAATCGAACATCCGGATGACATCCTAGTTATACAACTAGGATGTCAGCCGGATTAAAACTACAAAAAAAATAATTGCTCCGAGTTTATCTACTTCTTACGCTGAAGGATGGTAAGACATTCGTATTATTTATAACGGTATGTACCACATTTCTGTGAAATTTTTACTGTGGGATTCGTTTCATATGAAATGCGAGTCTAGGTAAGTATTTTTTCGCATAGCATATCAAACTCGGAAATAAATACGCTCGGTGGTCATGTTATAATGTACCTTGGTCATAAATTAAACAGTGTAAAAGGAATGCTGGAAGAAATTTCTTGGAAAAATCTCGTCATGGTAGTAAGTTGAGGTAAAGCAAGAAATAGAAAACAGATATTCGCAGTGGAATTTAATTAGGGAGGAGAGAGGATTAAAGTGAACTTATGGAGATCTCACTTTTATAGTTAAATTTACGACCATTGGTTCCAGGCATGTAAATCTCTGGTTAAAAAGAAAAATCCTTTGAAATAAATGTTGTTTATTTTAACTTGATCGTATTTCATATATTTTAATGGCTTGGATTCAAAAGGCTGGGTTTGTACTTCGTGGAAATCCTAAATGCCCTAATGGATCTGAAAATTAAATGACATTTATAACTCCCCTGAAGTATCTATTAATGGAGCAAGCTTCCTCAAGAGCTTTTTCCACTACGACGCAAGCTTTCATCGCTAATAAAATATTTCTCTGAGTTCTCAGAGCAATATTTCAGCGGAATTTCAGTAACATTTCATGATAAATATGTGAATCGTATTTCCTCACGAGAAGAGAACGAAATGTTAGCCAAGAATATATAACAGATTTTGGGCTTGACTCTTTGCTGAATGGTTAACATCCGTAAAGATATTAGAAAAGGAATATGTGATATGATAAGTTTATAACTAAGAGTGATTTAGCTTGCTGACTTAAGCCTGCCTCTTTGAGTTGGCGTGATAGGAGTTACCTAACCAACCTGCTAACGTCTGCTGGTAAAAGGTATTAAGAAGTTCATTTTAGAGAATTTTTCTTTCACAATTGCAGTACAAAAGTATTTGAAGCGTTACAAAGCAATATAAGTAACTAGCAATAGAAAATTCTGACCACAATGATGTAGGATGTCACCTATTTCATGAACATGATATTTTTCCTATGTGCGGAATTGGCTCAGTTTTGGCAAAATCTGTCACGCGGCCTCTCACGTAGGAGACATAGGTTATGATAATGTGAAAATCCATTAATTCCAAAGTGACAAGAATTGTGTCATTGCCACTTAATTGTAAGGTGAATAAATAAATGCTGGTTTTATCTCATATGATGGTGCGACCTCTTTTGTGCTGTGCTGTGATTGGCCGGAATCTATAGCCGTTTTCTATTATCTGCTTGTTTCTATTGAAAGAATTTGGAGACAACCGAATATGTATTAGTTCCCGGAAGGGTTGGGTTTGAAACGCTCGAGATTATTGCGCACGAGTTAAACTAAATCTCGGTGGACTCAATGACGTTTTTTTTTTAACCTTTAAATATCTGAAATGGCGCTGTTTCTTCGATACCCCTCTATCGAATTTTTCTCGCTCTCGAGTTTATCTCGAGCGAATCAAGTACAACCTCCCTGACCTTTTTTTGCGATGTTTTTGTCTCGTCTTGCTACTATTATATTCGGAAATGGTGGGAAACTAAATGCATATTTTTCGTGATACCGACTTATTTTCGGGACTTTTTCAATTAGCGAGCTATATGAATGTGCAACGCAGTCTGGCGCATGGAAGTGGGATGGAGAAGTTTAGTAGTAGAGACCTCACCGCGGCGGATGCTGGGACAAGTTAGGACTTGTCCTGGAGACTGGACTCCTTCCTGCTCAGGTGGCCTCATGATGCCAGGAGCGATTTTTTAAATAGAATTTTCATGGCTGAAATCCATCGTCAGTTTCCGATGTTGATTCTGATCATTGACAAATGGAATGAGGTTTTGATAATTGTTGCCCCTCCAAACACGTCCGTATTCCATGAATATTAAATGAAAAATTTTTATTATGAGGGTTGTACATTTTGAGGTGAAAAAAAACTTTCGTTTGCAGGAATTAATGGTAGGTTCTCCTTATTGAACTTTTCCACAAATATTTGGTAGAGTTTAGCCTGATATGTTAATGCGTGCTATGCTAGCATTCCGAATAAATCCAAGCCATTCAGGCGTGATATAATGAAAGGTATGAATATAAAGGAAGGAATATTTGTGGAACAAGGCAACTACCTTTTATTTCAATATGTCGAACTTCCATTTTATCTTACCTGAGTCTGTGGAATTTATGGTCAGTAATGTCATTTTATCATCAATTTTTTACTTGAATCAATTTGCAAACGTGAAAATTTATCGTGAGCGCTACTCCTCTTAATTTTCACTACTGTGTCAGTCTGCTTCTTATTCAGTGCTTGTCTCAAAGGTACAACTCAACAGTAAGTGTCAAAATCGGTCGCATAAAATAAATTTTGTGTGGAAAATTACTAAGTGTTTGTAATAAAAAATAATAATATATATCATATGGACTGATGCCCTTTCATAATTCATTACAGTAGGCATAGATACATTGGATAAAATAAAAAAATCAGACATTTTGATGCACAATTTTTTAAATGCATTTTGTGGTAAATGAAAAATATCTATTGATTTACCAAGTCTGCTGAAATTCCTCGTTATCCTAAAAATTGGCAGGTGATGCATGTAATTCGTTCCTCCATGTGGAATATGAAAAAAGTAGTGAGATCTGGAGCGAACTGATCGTGAGGACATTCCACGCAGTTGAGTCAGCTACGATTGAATTGTCTCCCAATCATTCACTCTCTGATAAATCTCTTTTATTGCCCGGAAAAGCAATCGAAACGATCAACAATGTGGCCATTTTCAGATACTATGAGTATCGTGCTCTGGACTAGAAAGGACCGCATCTTCGGCGATAATGATCTTCCCACGGCGAGGTTGCAAGAGCATTGAGCCCGATCAATTTCTATGTCACTACTTAATTCCTGAAGATAAACGTTCAATGCAATCCTCTGAGTTATCACCAAAACCTGACTTCCGCACGACTTTGGGTCTTCGCGAAGATCGTCGATACTATCCTCAAGCTCCCGTGTACTATCTGTGTCACATATCAAAGTTTCACTGTCATTTTGGTGTTTGCTTTAGCGCCGCCTCATACAAAGTTGGCTCTTATTCCCGGTTCGTATTTTACCGGCAGAAAAGCACCTCAATTTTCACTTGAAGAGAATAGCAGAAGAAATTGACTTGACATTAGAAAGCTACGGCTATCCAGAGCAAACTTTCTGTCCATAAGAAACGTAGTTTGCTCTGAGTGACCCTAAATCTGAGTTTTTACGCTGTTAATTATTTCTCCTTGATTTTAGGCTCTCTTATTTATCGAAATAACGTGTCACAAATTGGCCCATAGTTTCAACGAATTTCTCATTTGAAAATTATACCAGTTGTGGGTAATTTCAACGTCGTAAGCCACCTTTCCTGATTATGTAGTCTACAAGGAAATATCCCATTTTTGTAAATTGTAATTAGCATTTTATTTTGGATTCAAACGAAGTTATCTAGAAAACATAATCATAGATACAATTTATGCACAGAAATGATATGCCTCATTCTATCTCTTGAATGAGCCATGACAATCTAAACCCAATGCATCAGGTAAAAATTCTAAAAACGTAATTAAATCTTTATCAATTGAAGAAATAAAATGCATAATTCCCGATATTTTTTCCTCGGTTTTACTTTGAGGCCTTTGATTGTTCCGAAGCCTTATTTTGGTGATTTATCTTTTTTTTCAAACTGTTAGTCTCCAAATATTGAGCGAGAGTGAATGGAGACTTTGATGCTAATGAATGGCATAGTGACCTGCAGCTAAATAATCTACTTTAATTATTAATTACTGTGTATTAAAGGAAGATAAGCTCCCGTGCTTCCGTCCGGGCGAGTTATTTAGACTTTTCCGATATTTCGAAAACAGAGTCTTTTGCCTCCAGTTTGTCTTGTTTTTTGTCCAAATGACTCTTGTCATTCAATAGTAATCAACGTTTTTCTTGTGCGTAGACAATTACTTCCAAAAGCGTCATCATAAAAAATTGTATTTTCATATGTGATTTTAAAAAATGTCTCGAAGAGCTTATTTGTGCTGCCGTCAGTCAATTGAGTAAAGTGAGAAGATTATATTTTGAAATGTTCATGAAAATAACGTATCTACGTTGTTTCTTCCACCGAACTCCGTAAGTTTTGAAAAGGAATTCTGTTAATTTTTCGCTGGCGGAATTTAAGTTAATAGCAGTCTGTATTCTGCTCATTTTCCTACTTTTATCTTTCCAAACTATTTCCCTTTATCGTATTTGGTTCAACTACCGCTAACGTCAATTTTTCTTATGGCATTAAATAGATGAAGGTGTAAAATTCTGTCAAATTTGGCAAAAGTACTAAAATTGTAATGTCGCCAGAGAAATGAATGGAGATATTTTGAACACAGCACTCACTCACTAATTTTCTATTTCAGTGACAATCTGCAGTATGGTGTGCAGTTTGCGAGGAAATTTGTGGATGCTCCGGAGCGTGAAAAGTCTAAAAAGTCATGGAGCACAAGAATGAAAATGAACCTTCACAATAATGAAGCTGGAAGACAGGTAAAATTAATTTTAACTCTCAGTTTTTCATCCTCTACCTTGTTCCATGTATTTGTATTAGTTGGACTGAATTCTTCTCCGTGTAAGTGAAGGTGGAGACCACACTCGTCAGTACAGCGATACTTCACTGCAAGCGTGGTAATATTTACTTTAACGGCCGTAGCACTGTAATGTGGAAGGCAAAGGGAAACTACCACATCATTATCCTTAGGAGTCGCAACTCTAGATTCTCCTTTTATATCAAGCATAATGGGATTCCTATCGAGCGAAATATTCTGAAAGTTAACTAGTCCCCCTTTCGGTACTCTTTTATTACCCGGAAAAGCAATCGAAACAATCAACAATGGTAACGTGGTCATATTCAGATATTCAACAGGTAAGAGGGAAATAAAATTTAATTATTTTATGAGATTGAATCACTTTTGTCGGCGGAGGTTAAGTTGGAAATATAATCAGAAAATATGGATTAGGAAAACGAAGTGAATTACGGGAAAGGGTTATGGAATTCTACACTGACCACTAACTCTTGATTGCTGACACAAAAGCGAAAAATCACAACGGAAGAATTGCCACTTTGAAAATACCACGAGACGTGAGGAGATTTTAATAAACTAAATTTTTAATGAAGAAGAGGTTTAAAAACCTGGTGAAAGACATCGAAAGCTATCCTGGGCAAGAAATTGATAACTATCACTGTAAAGTGATGATGAAATGCCTAAAAATTGGAGAAAACTGTGAATAAAATATGGCAAGTATAGAAATTGAAGGAGGATCAATATCAGCTTGCATTAGAAGAAGCAGTAGAGAATGAAATTAAAGATGATCTTGCCGAGAAATCAGTTGAAATCAGATAAAAAACATTAATTGTTGACTACCAGAGGACGTAAAGAAGTTCTTGCTAAAAACAACGCTGCAATAAATATACATGGGTCCCACATGAAGTCTTAAAACTTAGTGAAGGAAGCATGGATGGCAAGTGAAACGAAAGGAAAGTCAAAACCAGTAAAAATATTTATATTTTCGTTCCCAGGGGCGAAATATAGAAAAAAATTAAATGGTTTTTAACCCATGGAGCTAAACTCAAGGTCGAAACGAAATCGGAGTCAAAACTATTTCTGGTCGAAACTAAACTAAACCTCTGTGGCTAAAAGAAACACAGATAATGCAATAAATGTTTCACAACGGAGGGACCACGTGATTCTCCTTCGAACGGTTCACTTTCGACCCACACACCGAGTGCGAATTATGGTTGATTGAAGTAGGGGTTCGATTTTTAACGTCTGAAGATTGTGGGAAACTAAACGTCATATTCGTCGGAGATATTAGCGTGAATCATCCACGGAACAGAAAACTGAGGAATTTCTGGATGAAGACCAATTCAGATTTGGGTGAAGTAAGGGCACAAGGGAAACAATATTGACACTTAGGCTGCTCGTAGAGAAGAGGATGGAGAAAAACCGACATTCATCGCGTTTGTGGACTTAAAGAAGAATTTTGGTAACGTGGACTAGAGTGCAATACTAACTATTCTGAAATGAATTGGAGTGTTCCATAATGACCGAAGAAATCTTCACCAAGTAGTAGTTGTGATTTTATCTGGAACCCAGATGTCAAAAAGTAAGAAATCTGGAAGGATATGGGCCACGGTGTGCTTTCTCCCGTATGTCATTGCATTCATCGAGAAAGCTATCAATGAAATCAATGAGGAAGCTCCAGGAGTGAAAATTCTCAAATGAGTTCCGTATGAAGTCTTAGGCCGTTTTCCAATTCGCAATTATTCACCCTTCGCACACTTTTCGATCGTCAAATTACGGATGTGACGACAGCAAGGGTGGATCCAATCGGCGAGGGCGCAAGGGAACGAAGGGTAAGTGAACAAGGGAACGCGGATGCTCCCTCGTTCACGTGCCCTCGTAGGAAGTGGACGTGAAAATGGCGGCGATGGAAAAATCAGAAATCTTGAACTGGAGTTGTAAGTAATTTTGTGTTTATGATGTGCTGAGAGAGCATCCAATCGGTGCCAGAAAAGTCAAAATATTGAGCAGTCTAAATAACAAACGTAAACAAACCGAGAAGCAGGGTGGAATTGAATCTTAATTCGACCACCAGTTGCCCTTGAGCTCTTTTACGTGATAATATATCGGCATTGTGAATTCATGCTCTTCACCTACAAAAATTTAAGTATGAAGGAGAAATTGATTCTTAAATCAACCACCTGATGTCCTAACACTACCCTCCGCTTCACATTTCGTTACTGTCAATAGTTCGCATTATTTCCGTTCACACTTTATGGCGCCAGTAGAGCATTAGTAAGGGAGCAGGGTGCAAGGGAGAAAGGGAACGAGGGAATGAGTGCACACTACGTGGATTGGAAAACGGCCTTAGATATCAGTGAATAAAGTACAGAAGCGTGAAAACTGACAAAGGGAAACTTTATAATTAGAGAACGGAACGAAATGAGACGCACAACGAGGAAATCTAGAGATAACGTTAGTATCTAAGGGTTCACCGTGAACAAATAAAGACCAAGTAATACTCTAAGTGAGATGATGGTTTTTTAAATTCTGTGAAAATTCGGAAAGGACAAAAATATGATAGCGGAAAACGAAAAAATGTGGTATCAGTCGTCCTGGCGAGAGTCTCACACGAGGTTCAAGTGCGACTCCTTCAAGTGGACTCATCCGCCGCTTGGGCTTCTCCGGCTATTTGTGGATCGTATTCATCGTGATTTCAAATCGTTCGCCAATCGCTGTGAGGTTACTCGGCAACCCAGTCTTATTCCATTTCCTTAGAGTGGCATCGAGATCGAAAAGGCTGCAGAAAGCACGTAAATTTTTTTTGGAGAGCGAATTAGTTGAAAGAGGAGAATCTTCTCACACTTAGGCCAGTAATAGAGTGCCCATATACCACCAGATCCAACTATCATCATCCGCTTTTGAACCCAGGAAATTAGAAGGCTTTGTAATGACATTTCGATTTGGCTTGACAAATATATTATCATTTTTATGAATTATTTTTTTATTAGTAAAGAAGAAAAATAACTCAATAAAAATGAATTTACGATATACTATTTTCTGGAGTTTAGGTCAATTTTAAAACAAGTTTCAGCCAACGTTTCGATTTATTTTTAAAAGTAAATTTATGGGTGAATATGTTGCTACGGAGGATTGTTTCATCATCATCATTGGTCAACAATCCTAGAATTGGTTTGACGCAGCTCTCCACTCTATTCTCCTATCAGCTAATCTTTTCACACCTACGTATTTCTTCTCTTTCACATCTCTCTTCACTTGTTCCATATATTTTGTTCGAGGTCTTCCTTTTCCATTCTTACCTTTTGTTTAATGAAATAAAATTTAACATTAATAGTTGCTCTTTCATTATAATTTTAGATGGAATTTACTTTTTAAACTTCTTATATCGCTATGTAACCTTGGGTTCTTAGCTTACATTATTTTTTATGAGTGGGAATGACTCCTTCGCTGTCAACATTTGATCATAAAAACATTATTATCTTTGCAAACACATTTTCAAATGCCTACTAACAAAAGTGGATTTTCCATGTGGTCACGTGAAGTGGCGGTCTGGCCAGGTCTGCTGGTCGGCGGGGCCGAGGGCCCCGAGCTTTGGGGGCCCCCACAACGCTCGCGTCTATCGTGAAACGTACGTGGAAGGTGTAATAAAAAATCACTCACATTGCTTGAACCAAAGATTTTTGCAATTATAAAATTCTACGTTATCATTAGTTGCTTTATTCACAGAATTAAAATTTAGTTACTTTACTCAGTGCAAAAATATTATATAAAAAATGAAGTAAAGGAGTCAGAAAATAAAAGAGAACCTGATGCTTTTATGAAAGTGTTATTTGAAAATGCTTAGTTCGAGTTTTTTTAGATTTCAGTGCGTTTCTAGGAACAAATTTACTTAATAGATAAGAGAACCTTAGTGAATTGTTAGGTTTTATTACCTGTGAAATTCTCACTTTTCAAAGTAATTTTTCGTATGAAATTGCCATTTTTTATTAACTTCTCCCTAGTTATTTAGAGCCAGAATAGCGTTAAAATCTATGTCCAGGCTTACAATTTTCTAAAAATTTCCGGTGGTGGCCTCCGAAACCCCCGGTACGGGGGCCCATAATGAGCCGACGCCGAGAGCCCCCAATTTGTTTATTTATTTAAGGAGTTGCTCACATACAGCATTTCTGCCAATTTAAAGTGACGCAGTAACAAACATACAATTTTAACTTAAAAAATTTGAACAGAGAGCAGTCACCCAAGTCAATCACCCTAGAGCGCCCTTGGTTACCACTATTAGAAACGATGTATTCAGTAAAAAATATACCGACTTATTGGAATGCGTTGTCTTTGTTTTTTTCCTGTAGGTGGTGTCATCACTGATGAGAATGCAGTGCCGCTGTCATGGAGTATCAGGGTCTTGTGAGCTGAAAACATGCTGGCAAACAATGCCATCGTTCACCGAAGTTGGTGACATACTGAAGAGAAAATATCGACTCGCTGTTCAGGTAGCACGTAAATTTAGGCAGTATAGGATGTAAATTTATAATTTTAACCAGTTTTTATCAGGTTTTTTATGCTTAAATATTATAAAATAATATAATTTATAATTTACGAGGAATAGAATAATTACCTCTTGATATTCCTCGATGAGGTATTTAACACAAATATAACTCATGTTGGGTAAGACACAGTATGTTAAAGACAGTGTTAGAGGGTAGAATGTTAGGTAAACGAGGGAGAGGAAGGAAGAGAATAGGATTTTTAGATGGAATGATGGGAGTAGGCCTTGAATGAATGAAGGAATGAAGCCAGTGAATTGAAGAGGGAAGTGTTCAACGGAAGGGGAGGCTCCCAGAATTCTTCTTAAGTACTCCAAGGAAACCTACCTTAATCGGTAGAATGCTTTAATTAATATAGAAAACGATGAAATATACAAGAAATACGCGACTAAATTTTCCGTGACTCATATTCCTAACTCCGAGGAGGGTGGTAGTGCCACCGAAAATTCAGTCGTGTGATTGTTTCTTGTGTCTTTAATTGTCTTCTATACCGTGTCTAACCCAACCTGGGTTATATCTCTGTTATAATTTAAATAATAATACATAATTTAATAAGGAAAGGCTTAGACTGCAAACATTCGTTTCATTCGCACTGATAATAGTTGTCAAATATGATAATGAGTATATTAAGTGTTTTACTGAAATGAAAAATTTTATTAATGCATTTTGTCTGCTTTTAGTAATTTGTCATACGGATACTAGAAATGTCACTGGTATATTAAGTATATTTTCTCAAATTCATCAAGCAATTTTAATGCTCTTTTAGCGATGGTTTAGATTACAATTACCATTACTTTTTTAATAGTTTACGTAACTTTTATTCATACTTATTATTCCGAGGGTTTGATGTAATATTGCTAATTTTGTATTTGACTTTTATTCTTGCAAACGCAACATTAATTAAAATTAAGCGTATGTTACGCAATATTTTTCCAATTCATTTCGCAACTCATTAAACACATAAACGGCCGCATTTAACCATTTCCAATGCAGTCTCTCCCGAAAGAACTGCTAAAACATGGCCTGTCCTGCATCTTGTGATGTACAAAATATTCATTTATGCATACCGGCCTGTTACCCCGGTGTTCAAACATGCAAAAAGATTGTAGTTGTAAGCGCTTTTGCCTATTTTCGAAAGCCCTGGGGAAAAATTCTCTTTGCACCCTTGTTTTAGTACCATTTTTAATTAAACCGATTTTTCGTGCTATTTTTGTTTTGGCAATGCCCATCAATAATTTAGTCTTCATTGCGATGACTGTCGAAATATTATTCATATTTTGTACGAGTCGAATAGTCTCTGGGTTATTTTTTCAATCTTTCATTGGTGGATAAGAAACAAAGTTCCCATTTCACTGCCTTAACCCCGCCACTATTCATAAAAAAACGAATCAAACCCCCCTGTCTTTCTTGTCTACTTTTGCCTCCTTTGCATTAACTCCTAGGAGTATGCATTGGATTAAATCATTTACTATTCCCCGAATATGACACAAAGCATCATGGGCATACCCAGCGAGAGGAATGGGGGGGGATAGCTGCCCCCCCCCCCCCCCCCGGACGCAAAAATCGCAAAAGTCCTTAAGCAAAATCAGCACTGAATTGAAACGAAAGTATTCAACAAATTATCTTTAAACCAAGTTTTCCTGGATGTACACAATTATTTATACCACTTATTTTTTATCAGAGCGTGACCCGGGTTTCAATGAATTATCATTATCTTCAGGCCCAAATTATGATTATAATTGTAATTAATAATAATCATAATTTAATAATGCGCCTGAAGATGATGATAATTCATTGAAACCCGGGTCTCGCTCTGATAAAAAATAAGTGGTATAAGTAATTGTGTATATCCAGGAAAACTTATAATGGAATACCACAAAGTAAAGCAAGAGTTAGTGAATTTTATCTTTAAACCCACGAAAAATGATGTGTATTAGTGAAAGAGATGTGACTAAAATAAAACTATTTTTTTAAGTAATAATCTCATAAACTAATTAGCGCTGTCATAATTTTCTTAAAATTTTGGTTTCATTCACTTTTTCCATGCTTAAATGTCACAACTTGGCTTGATCCCCCCTAGACCATGGCTTACCCCCCCCCCCCCCCCCCCCCAGTTATGATCCTGGGTACGTCCTTGCAAACTATCGATACACGGTTCCTGTGACACTTATAATTCATATTATATTCGCGGGTTTATTTCATTTACATCATATTTTTATAATTTATGTACTTCTATTCTTTTATGCATATTTCATTATAACTATTTCATCATTCTCCTGTTGCTCCATTGGTGTTAAAATCTTTTTTAGTGCTTACACAATCACTTCTTCTGTCACATATTATATACCTTCACATCTCTTCTACCCTCAAGGTTGCGACGAAAAACAAGAAACGTCTTCGCCGAAAGAACAGATCAAAGAAGCAGCTGCCAGTGGGGAAAGGTGATCTTGTTCACATTCACAAGTCACCGAATTATTGCGTGGAAGACCCTCAGAAAGGCATCCCTGGAACTGCAGGGCGCATCTGTAATAAAACATCTAATGGTCCGGATAGTTGTGATTTGCTGTGCTGTGGCAGAGGTTATAATACACAGGTAATAAAACCCTAAAATACGACTATCAATCAACTATATCAGTTACGATATAGAGCAACCCCGTAACCACGAGCAAATGGGGCGCAGCTGGGAATTAAGGCTGGGGGTGGGGTTTAGGTGCAACTAATACCTGGGTGTGTGGGGGTATGGAATACCCACCAGGATTAGCGTTAGGTGCGAGATTAATACATTGCGGAATTTTAAAGATAAATGGTTTATAATGGTGAGTTTAACGGCTTTCTGAGGGATGTTTTATTCATCCTTACACTATTCTATAAGTAACATCAATCCAACTAAGTAAAATGGATTAAACTTAAAAATTTCTCTGAGCTTATCCTCTGTAACCTCCCCCTTTGCTGCGCCACTGTGTCAATATATATTATGTCATAGAACTTACCAATTATTTTTAACCACTCCAACTATATTCTCCAGACGTATTCCAAACTTGTCTGGTATGTAATTGCCGGGTTCTAAAATCACGAAATAAGGAGAAATCATTATGAAGTAAAAAGGTCATTATGTAAGTAGTTTATTGCAAACAAGCAAATTTAAATGTTGGCAGCCAGTTTGAATATCACTGCCATTCAGATAAATACAGTACTTCATGCCTGGTACACAAAAAATATTGATTTTCCTCAATTTATCCACAAACTTGCACTCTCAAGGCCGCTATACACGGTGAATGATCATGCGTATGATCATGCTGAATGATCCTGCCATCATTCACGGGAACATGCGAGATAAAAAGAACATGTTCTAATTTTCACTGAATGATCATGCGCATGACGGTTCATTCGCGCATTGTTCCATCATACATGGTGAATGATCATGCGCATGATCATGCTGATGATCATGAGAATGAAATCATACGCCGTGTATAGCGGCCTTCATGCTTTCTAGAAAACAAATTCCACGATAATTGTTAGCTTGAAAATGGTTGAGTCATTGTACCCTCTTGCAGCGTTAATATATTATGCTAATAGTAAAACCGTTTGTGACCTTTCTGAGCTCTGGGGGGGGGGGTTATCACCCAAATCCCCTCCCCCCTCGCTGCGCCACTAATTGGCGGTATTTTGTGTTTTTTTCGTGGTATATTAATTGTTTTCATATTTTCCTTATATTCCAACCCCTTTGCTTTCAACTTATTTCAGCATTTAAGCCTGTACTTATGATTTTCGTCTTCTCTCTTCAGGTGATGAAGCACGTGGAAAGATGTCACTGTAAGTTCTACTGGTGTTGCTATGTAAAATGCAAAACTTGTGAAACACAAATTGATCGTCATACTTGTAAGTAATTTATAATATAAGTTTGAGAAGTCACTCCTTTGTGAAGGTGTTACCTGTAAATAAATGTCACTCACTAAACATTTTGAAGAATCATCTTAGCCAATCACTATAAATCACTCCATTTCCATCAGAATTTGCGTGATCATATGTTGTATTATGAAAGAAAAAGATGTGTTGTATACTTTCTGATATCTTGTGTGATGTATTGTATTTATTAATCATTCCTATTAATGTAATGAACTCCAAGTATTATTTCATTTTCATTTATTAGTATTACGAAGTACATTTGTTTCTGACTGAATGTTAATAATACCTACAGCTACGTTTTTGTAGTACCTTCAAATTATTATGTGGAAGTTGATGAGAGCATGTCTTAACGGTTTCTAATCAGCAGAGGATGTAATGTCTTTGTTATGAAACGACTACTATGTAAATAGATATAATTGCATATGTATAATGAATCGGGGTCATTTATGCATTGCATTTTCTTTGATTGAATGCCCATAGGAGCTAAATTAAAGGTAATAGATTGTATTGATTCGCGTAATTTACATTTTTAGGTACTTCATCCTCCACATTTGTGAAGAGTGGACCCAAATTATATCGAAATCTCGTATCTTGCTATTGTAACAACTTACTTTTGTATGTACTTAATATTATCTTGTGCTTACAGTTGGAAAAATATCTTGTAAACATTTTTACAGGCAATTCTCAAGACAGTGAACAATCTATAGCTCTCAGTTGCTACTTTCATCTTTCTATTTATTAAATTTGAGTGCCGAAGCATAGCTTTTGATCCTTAGAAACGGATTTTCATACGTCATCCGCTCTTTATTTCCCAGAATGCAAGTTTTTGCCAATTACAACTCTATGAATACGTGTGTGTAAATTATCCCGCTATTGGTTGGAAATAAGGGGATAATTGAAAATTTGTATTGGATCAGTGATTTTCTAAGTTTTGGGTGCATGTAGAATAAATCTTTATTTTTCCAGCACAGCTTATATACCGTACGCACTTTATGGGTACTGTCAGACTAAATAGAGACGTTGTCGGAAGACTTCGTAAAGATATAGCCGAAAAACTCAATAATTGGCCTGACTTTATCTTCCAATTAGGGAGATACATTTAATACTGTTTTATTCAGATTGCACATTGAGCTTACTGAACCATAGCTGCACGATTGCTACCATGTACTACAATTTGCCAATGGGTGACTCAATTTATTTTAAATTATTTTTCTAATAAGCCTTAATAAGTTAGAAGATATTTTTCGGCGTTCTGATGCAAAATGCTTCGAAAATGCGATCTATCAATAGTTTAAAAAAGAGAGGAAATGCTTTTTTATTCCCTGTGAAATGCTGATGACGGTTAAGTTTATTGGCAATGTAACTCGTGCTGTTCAAAGTGGATTCAACCGACTCCTCACAGTCACATTTGAGAGTTTCTCATATTTCGGCAAGTGTTCTTCATACTGAAATCACAGTTTTTCTCTCGCTGTCTATGTTTATCGCCGCTATTACGCATTAACGACACGTGAACATCCATAGACTGACCGCTTGTTTAGCACTAGAACGACTGAGTGAGCCATTTGTGCTATAGCATGCCGTCATCAGAGGAAACATATCGTTTATTTACAAAAACATTCGCGCAACAGATACCTGACTGCTTTAACCTAAAGATTTTTAAAGTGGATGGAAAGTCACGAAAGGCCATATGAATTTTTAAAAGTTATTGAATATGTTGAAGGAACGAAATTCACTGGCTTACTCTAGTTCTAGCCTCATCAAGTTTTCTCCTAGCCTTGCTAATAGAGACTTTCTCTTCAAAGACGGCGTTAGCTTGTTGTCAACACTGTGTGTCTGCGAGTTAGATGTATCCGAAAGTTTTCACCCGGCCTAAATACAGCCATTTCCTTGAATTTCTATGCTGTATTGCTATTTCGTTTGTCCTTTTAACATTTGGTAGTTCTATTCCACCCTCTGAAAATTGTGATAAAATGTCTCTACCCGAACTGTTAACGTAGTTAAGGAGCTGGATGGTGCATTAGTAATGAGTGCTGTGTTATCGAGTAGCCGGGTTCAAATCCCGGTTATTGTGAACGTTTTCTAGAGGTAGCCGTATCCCTTCTTAGGTGCCGTCTGGAAGACACCTTAAGTACAGCACTCCGTCCGTATGGTGGGAAAAAATACTGGTGACCCCTTGGCTCCTTTCTTCAAAAGCAGACTTAGGGCCGGTTTGTAAGGAAATCATAGCAATTCATAAAATTAAATAAATCGGAAAAATTATCTCCTCAGCTCTGGAACGTTAGTGTAAAAACAAACACGTACCCGACACAATTGATGTCTCACTATAATTTGCTGCATACATTATTAAAACTGAGTTGAGTTGTTCCTAAGCTTTTTTTGTCTTGTCTGAAGCTCATTTAAATAATTCTTATGTTGCATAACATCGAAAGATATGTTCTCCGATGGTTCAAGAGTTTATTTAACAGAAGAAAATCGCTGAAACAAATACCTTCGACAATGCGTACTCACGAAATTTCATGCTTTTTCAATATCAACTCAGTTTTCTTGTTCATTCTTTTCCATAAATGCTACCATCGATAGCGCACTGTTTTCTCACACTTAGTTCTCCTTCAGTTAATTTATTGTCGATTTTTGTACGAGCCGACTTACACCCTGAAATTATGTGTCGGACCAGATGTAGCCTGCGGGCCATAGTATGGAGACCCCTATCCTGGTCAAATATTGCCATAAAATCTTGAATTATCGATGGATAGAATTTTTTGAGGTGCGATAAAAATCGGCAGTGAGAAAATTTTACTTTTATTTCGAAACGTAATCTCAAGTGCTTATAACACTCCGAAGAAGAATTCTGCTATAAGTCAGGAGACCAGCAAGTCCCAACAACAGGATATTGTGGTTTATCTCTTTCATTCTGACTCCCCTGCTTAACGTTCTTCAATTGTTCTTTCAGTGAGGGGTAAACGATCAACTAATCTAGTTAATTAAGCTGCTATATGCTCACATTTTCCAATAAAATTATTTGCATATAAAATTATTATATAAGAGAGAATCTTAAAATCTGCCGCTAAATCTTTATTTTCTCGTCTACTTTCCTAATTTGTATCTTATACAGCCCTCTTATGAAGTTGAGGCCTACCGCTAATCCGTGTGATATCTAGTGTTCACTACTCTTGTCACTGCACTAACATGTCAGTGTTTGATTGAGCAACGGATGTTATAAATTAACGTTTCTATATTTCTGCGTGTTTTCCGCATTAATTGCGTGCGGGTGATGTGCCGTTACCAAAATTGTGTTATTCTGGTAGGAATATTGACGGAGAAGCGATGGCTTTTTTTTCGTATTTTCGTAAAGGATGCCAAACTGAGAGGCTGTGGGAAGTTTTATATAAACAATTATGTGTGCATTAAAATTGAAGGAGTCATCTTAAAAGTGCTCAATGAGAAATGCCTGTATATAATGCTTGCCAACTAGGGTATGGTTTCCTTTATCGATGACGCATTTCTTCTTTCGTTCTAAAAGTGTCGTAATTCAATGGGTGGGGTAAACTACGCGAATAAATATTGTAGTATCTGTTTGCATACATGTGTTACCTTTGCTGTACTATTATCTTTATGCTGAATTATTGTATACATGCAAGTGGTAGCGAAAATCCCTGTATCTTAAATCCAGATAAATTTGATAAGATGGATTCGAAAAAGTGAATACATGTATTTCGTGTGCTTGCGTCAAGTTAACATTACCTTGTTATTGTGTGCTTAGTGGATTGCTTTCGGCGAAAGTTTTTACCGGAGAGGAAACTGATAAATCTTTCGTCATAATATTAATATCCACATGCTGTTGGAAAACAAATATGTCTAATAAATATTTTCTCTTGGTATTTAAAATAAAAAATTATGTTGCAACGATTAACAATAACTAGTCCTCAAGACGTTACATTCATGGTGACAGGTCTTAGTAGAGTTCTGTATGCTGAGTTTCCTCTAGGAATTCACGGCCTCAAGCAAGTTACCGAGTATTTCTTTTGTGACACGAATTGTTTCGTCTGGCATTGACTGCAATTGCAATGAAGATTTAGATGCCAGTGGAATTGCTTCTTAACTTTAATTTTTTCCTTGAAAATTGTTTGATGAATTTTTGGGCTCAATTTTAACTTAATAATTTAGTAATATCTTGCTCAGTTCAATTTGTGGTTGTCAATTCATTTCAAAATTCCAGTTTTGTAATTGAAATTCCTTAAATTTGGTATTTCCTTAAAACAGCAATAAGCGTGGGTTAAATAATTTTAATAATGGTATGTATTTGATGAAAAGCAAAGCTATTTACAAAAGTTGGAGTGGACTTTCTGCTACGTGTTGAATTATTGTCAAGAAAGCAGATATCTGCGATTTGTTTGATAAATTTATTTGAATTTTTTACATATTCCTTCGTTGATTAAGATTAATATTTTAAGTCTGCTACGTGTCTTTAATTGCGAAGGCAATCATTTTCAAAGTAATTTTACCCCTAGAAAATCCTATGTATTTATTGATGTCGTATTGATAGCTATGATTTTCTGTAAATTCAGCTAATAAGGAGAAATCGTAGTAATGTAGATTGTGAAGTACCATCTGATCTTATTTGATTTAACAGACTGTGGCTTGCATGATTTTGGAGTACATAATTTTTTATTTAGTTAGAATAAATTGCTAAATAAATCTTTGTGATGACTTTCATGACCTGCATTCTATTATTACATGCATCCTTTCTGTTTTCCTAATGTCATATTTTCAGGTTCTTCAAAGAGAAGAATAACCCACCTGTCATAAGCGCTCTTTCGATCCATTTCCGCCCACTTCAGTTATGTGGCTACAACCTATGTATAGCACATGAGACTCTTGAAGAATACCCGCTCTCCTTTTTGCTGTCGAATTGTCACTAATAGCTTTCGGTGTTTTTGCCGCGCATAGATAGCTCTCCTTCCCCGCGGCCGCGGTGTTGTTGGCCGGTTACCCTTGCTGCTGCGCGGTGATTAGTCAAATTTCTAAACATTCTCTTCCAGGCGTTGGTTATGTTGTATCCGTCCTCTCTATTGAAATTTTTAAGCGGTTTGATGATCTCTATTGCCTCCCTTATCAGCCTGGGGTAATACCTCTTTTCCTTTGCGATGATTTTCTCTTCGTCATATATATTATATTATGCCCAGGCTCGCTCCAAGCATGCTCGGCAACTGCTGAGAGGTCGAATTTCTTGTTCTGTGTGGCCCTCTTGTGTTCCTGCAGGCGGATCTTCATAGATCTACACGTCTCACACGGTGACAGCGAAACGCGGCGAAAACACGGAAAATGGATTGATCCAGGAATTCTGAGCGCCACGGAAGACTCCGAGAGAATAATAAGTGTTATTACTCCATGCAACAAATTGGATATGCAGAGTTATTTTAGGTAGCCTTGAAGGAGAACCTGTTTAAGGTTACCATCAAATAATAATACATCATGCTTTTAATGAAAGATTCATATACCCACCAATGATTAATAGAATTAATGATTAATAGACTTTTACTTTGATTCTTAATATTTTACTATAATTAAACAATGGTATTACTCCGTTAATACGCCACACATAAATCGGTAGAATGCGTGCACAAATAATAATAAAAATAATTCATGTTTATTGAAATAAAAATGGGGCCAGCAGCGCGCATCAAGTAATCCCCTATCATCTTCGACCATATACGTAAACAGATGTAAAAACTTTACCATTGAGGATTTACCCTTTATAAACTTTACCATTGAGGAAGTTGGTCCCACCATCGACCCAGGCCACTGACATGGCACGTGTTTGCTGTTTCTCCTGAGGAGCCCATTCAAGACACGGTTTTAGCTAATTTTGACTTGCAAAGCGCTACTCATGATGCTTGTGACGTCAGTAGTATACGACACAATCCTCGTGACTTCTCTTGAAAAAGTGTGATTCAGGATCCAATATTTTTCCCCAGAAATGCATTTAGTGTTTTCTTGATCGAAGATCTCATTCACCTCAAATACTGAATACTTGATTCGAAAGATACTCAACCGATGTACTTGGTTAAATTGTATTACTCCTCATTTGCGTGCACAAATCAAGGTTTTCTATATTTATTTGAGGCAAATGAAAGTCCATTAATTTTATTTATGCAAGCTATGACTTGAAACCCTTATGAGACTTAATATTATAGTATATACTATGAAAAACGTCATTTACGTGCGGTGTTGCTGAGATGGGTCAACGAGCAGAAGCAAGAAAATGCTTTCCTCAGTAAAGCTGCTGCAGCACGGTTAGGTAAGTAATGGTGACATGTATCTGAATAATTAAATTGATGGAAAGTTTCCAGTGTGATAGAAATTAGATATGGATAATGAAAAAACAAGAAAAGTCTTACAATATACAATCACCAGAAATACGCAAATCAATTTCACATTGCTATTTTTCATGACTGAGAATATACGATAATGTTACCCGTAAGTGTCGCTATGTAATCGAATAAAAGCGAGAGGATTACTTGTACGATTACTTTTATGGTAATTTTTCATGTAACGATAAATTTGTACGAAATTTAATTTTTATTTGCAATATACTCCTTACGGTGAAAGAGGAATCGCTACTATTATTGGTATCGTCACTTGTTCGTGATCGACGGTGACAATTTGCTGATTTCACTGATTTATGTAAGACTACTGTTAACTTCGAGTCCCCGGGTACCATAATTTGCTTTTTTAGGTCAGCCACTCTTATGTTGTAGCCTACTTATTATAGGTACATATCATGACATCTCTTGTGTTGTTACACCAATTATAATTGCATGTATAACAAGGGAAATTGTAATTAGCAATTTCTATGACTTAATTATTCCACATTTTTACTGCAATATTCGAATGTTACGAGGTGGTCTCTAGAGTGGAGATTCTTACGAGAAGTAATTGTAATGGTAACTATAGTTTTACTGATTGCTTATTAAAATCAGTGATTTGTTCTCGTGATTGATTAATTTTTGTAAGAAGTTACCGTAGGTGATGGAGGCCAGTTACTTATTCTCAATTCACATACCAACACTGTAAACGAGGTACTTTTTTATTGAAAGTGTTTCATCAGAATTTTCTTTTGTGTAAATTCCAAAATTATGTTAAAAATGGGGTTTTTCAGTGACCCTGAAATAGTAAATCATTAAAAGAATCCGGTAATTGGGAAGGAAATATTGGCACCGACGAGAGACTTATCAACCATTCGCTCGCAATTGTAAAAGAAAGTGCGAAAGTTGCCACCCACTTTTCATGAGTTGATGACGTCACCATAAATTTGGCTCATTTGCTTATTCGAGGAGAATCTTTCACTGAGGGAAATAATCGCTGACAAGACACACAAGTGCGTAAATACAAATGAACCAAGAGTGGCCCATGTACAGTCGGATTCAAAAGTATTGCAACAAATGGAGCGGCGCCATTTTCGCAGCAGTTTTGAAATCGAGTTTTCGTATTTTCTATTGCAACAGTGGGAGGGAAATTTGAACAACATTCCCACTTCCCGAAATATTTTTATAACAACATCATTAAAGGGAAATGTATGCGGGGAATGTGCAGTGTGTAATACCACATAAATTGTGCAGCTCATGCTAGATAATAAATCTACGTCCAGAACGTCACTTTACTTCTTCTCGTAAGTTGGCCGATCCGTCGAAGTATGTTGTCTCACAATTAACGCTGAAGCTTTTCGATAAGTGATAGCGAACAAAACATACACATAAAATATCCGCCGCAATATCACAGCAAATAATGCCACTGAGTGTTAAAATTCAGTTTGATTTAGTGACACTAGAAGACTGGTTCATTACCTTTCCTGACAAATCTCGTAATGAATCCCCTTCTGATTCAACGTGTGAGATGGGCTAGTGGTGAAGGAGCAGACTTACTGCGGTAGTAATCCGAAGTAGGTATTTCGAACCTCTCTGCAAAAAAATTTTTTTTCAGTTACATGGGATGGCAGTAACAATTTTTTAAATCCACTTAAACGCATATTAACTTAATTAAACAGTGCTGTCGTTATAAAATTTTTAATGGAGAAAATTCTCTTTTTGATTTCCGCAGATATAATTTCCTATCTTTGCATTCATATTTGGACTCACCTTTTACCTCTTACCAATACGTGGCTCCGTAGCCGAGTAGGTCTATTCTATGCGCTGTAACGTCATGAGAATTTTGCGAGGGATCAAGTCCGAAGTATTCTATTTTTTCATTTTTTAAACAAAATTATTGCAAAAGAATGCAGTTTATTTTATCAACATAATAATGATGGTGACTACGAAAAATTCAATACTGGATTTTTTAAAGGAGTAAAGTTTTCTAAATGTAGACTCCGAGGTGATCCACACATGCGTAAATTCTCACATCACATGAAGTAAATTTAGGAGCAGTAATGCAGGGAAAGCTATTATATCTAAATTGATTAGCACTCTCATAGTGATACATTCATCTTATGAACAGTGAAGAAAAGAACCGATCGAAAGGTAATCTATAAAATATGACATTAACTTTGTCGCAATTAACTTTCATAGCGATATAAACAAGAGTGCTAAAATCGGGTGTATATTTCAGGACGCAGACATGGTCATAGGAACAGAGAGTTGACTTATGAAGGATATAAGCGACAGCGAAGTTTTCCCTCCAGGATTCTACAAGTCCGATCCAGAGTCGATGAGATGCTGCAGTTCAGAGGTGGCGTCAGTGATGAAAAGGCGGCTGACTGCAGGGCGCTTGCCGCGTTTACCAACTACCCTACATGTTTTCCGCGAAGCTACATGGGGACACACAGCGATGCGCCTTCTCCGCAAACCTCGCGTGATAACAGCATAGCCCGTCGCTGGATGGGGGACGGGAGTTCGCACGGGAGCGGCTGCGGGAATTGTCTCGCCGCTCTCGACGGCGATGTATGACACTTAGTGACCATATGAGATACTCTTGCACACTCAAATATATACACATAATACTGCGTATTACTGCATCTGGTTTTTTGGGGTACCTACCTTACCCTACCAAGAAGTGACAATATATAAATATAACTAATAACTTACCATCATAGGTGCATCTATAGGGGGGCACGGGGGCCCGTGCCCCCCCAGACCCTTAAAAAAATATGCAATATTTTTAATGCGGTCCCATTATCATTGCGTTCGCTTTGTATTACGAAGTATCCTTGTGCCCCCTAGAACAAAATCCTGAAGACGGTCGCGCTTGTGCCCCCCCCCCCCCCCCAAGAAAGAAATTCCTATATCCGCCCCTGATTACCATTATATGTATAAATATTTCAGGATATTCCTCTATGATGTGTTACACAAAAATGTCCCAGGTTGGGCGCACACAGTAAAATACACACTTAAAGATGAAAATAAATAAATTTTCAGGGGCAACTACCACCTTCCTCAGAGTTAGAAAAGATTTTTATTAAATTGTCTTGTACTGTGCGTGCCCAACCTGGAATATTTTCATCTTATATGTATAAATATTCGAGGCTAATATCCCAAAGCCCCTTCCCCTCCATCTTACTGTGAAACAGTGTTAGATATTTAAAAAAAAAACACAATACAAATTAGCTATGCAAATGAGGCTCTGATTGTCATGGTTGAACTGACCTGGCAGATCGCTGCCGAGTTCTCAATCAGCCACATAACCAGAAAGGTACTAAGAGTTTGGGTGTTATGTGGTTTGCCTTTACTGATTCTCTTTTGTCGTCGTCGCTTCGGAGGTATCAGACAACGATACACTCGTTACAAACTTTTCAGCTACTTAACGATGAAATAATCTTTCAGCATTATAACAATTCATTGATTACTGGAATACATAATGAAATGTAACAACATAATTTGAAAATTGGAGTGCTGGAGGGCTTGTGGTCTTCTCAGCAGATGCGTTGCAGACAGTTACCTCCAGGGGAGAAATATGAGGGATGTTTATGTCCCCAAAACACCCCTATGGTCATAAAAAATTAAAACATACATTATTAAAATCAATTCATACTGATCAAGCATTACCAGTACTATTACACTTATTCACAAAATTACATTCATCCATTGTTAAAGCCCTACCTAACTAAATACCTCAACATGCACGCCTGAATTAATCTAACGCCATAATATGGACTCATTGCACGATGTCCAAAGGCCTGCCTAGTTGAGTTATTTACCATCGACAGCATTATATAATTAATATATAACCCATATTCTCCCGTTCCAAATCTAAACTGTAGCCGAAAAAACACATGTTATTATTCTTTTTGTGTAACAATGTCCTATTATCATTATAAAAAATGGATTAACAATGTTAACAAATTGCCTATTTGCATACAGTTGAATGAATTAAAATATAGTTATGCACACAATATATGCCCAATGTAATTGCACTTGATAGATGCTTTATGAAAATGTTCACTTAATTTAGGTTAATTGTCAACTGACGAATGTAAAATTTTGTCAATACTTTAACGACATTCCATTTTACTGGATTTGTACCAGCACTTTAATTTTCACAAAAATTAAATGTAAAATGTTTTATTTTATGTCACCAATAACAAAGATATTAAAATATTTTTTTTACAACATCTCCTTTGTAACATTGTCAATTGTATGCAGAAAATAGTTTTATTGCCTTTACTTGTACAAAGTAGTAGGGAGAAATTACATGCACACAATTTAATAGTATTTAAAATTCTTAAATTAATAATTTCAAATGCTATTAAAATAATATCATTAAAAAAATCGAGACAAATTATCAAAAACAATAATACAAATTGACCTTAGCAATGGGTACAATTTATTCTGGTCAAGGTGTTACTTAATTATATTTTCATGGTCGCAAATACGAAGACCTGCCTATTCTGAGTCATTTCTAAACAACTGTCAGATGCAATATTAAATCCCTACTCTCCTGCCCCAAGTCTAAACTATAGCTGGCAAAAATACAAGCAATAGTTACAAAAATAAAAGAAGGCTCTGTTCAATATTATCGAAAAACCACAAAAAGAGTAATGCAAATAATACTTAGCACTGGAATAAAGAACACAGCATCATATAATATATTATATTCAATGATTTCACATATTTAAATACAAATCACAAATGCACCAACTGTTTTAGCCAGGGATAAGTCATATTTGCATGTTATCAAATAACATTTACAATTTGCAACTCATGCGGAAACTCCATAAACTTTGAAAGAAAAAATAATCTATCACATTCCCAATAAGGGTGCAATTTTGTAAGCATTTGGCGTAAATTAATGACTTATCCCTGTTACACCCCCTCCCCACGATGAGGGAACAGTTTGGATTTGAGGGGGGCATGCACTACACTACGACCAAAATTAATAAGAATAAAAAAACTACACAAGAAAGAATTAGCAATTCATAACAATCAAGCACTACTACTACTAATATCATTCATTCATTCATAAACCACATTCCATTCACTCATTCATCAAATCACATTCCACCCTCTCATTCATAAAATCACATTCCATTCACTCATTCATAAAATCACATTCCATTCACTCATTCATAAAATCACATTCCATTCACTCATTCATAAAGTCACATTCATCCATTCGTACAACCCTGCCTACCTAAATACTTCTTTATACGCCTGAATTAATTAAACGCCTAAATACGGAATCGTGGCCACGATATACGAAGACCTGCCTAATCTGAGTTATTTCTACTCGAGGGTAGGACGCAATATAAAATCCCTACTCTCCTTCCACAAATCCTAACTATAGCTGGAAAAAATACATGCATAAATAAAAAATATACAAACACCCTGTACAATAATTGCAACAAAAAAATGCAAAAAAAATAACTATCTTCAGGCTTGGTGTCTTCTGTCTTCTTGGTATCTTCATTCTTCCTTTCCTCACGATAAATCCTCAAGTCTCTAGTTGTCGGCGCAGTAACCTTCAGGTGTCCATTTCATGGACCTCCACAATTGTCTCCAAAAGCAATAGCTGTCGTTGTCCACAAGCATGGCCTGTGGTAATATAACAAAAAATTCTCAAAATCCAACGAAGGGGAGACCTAAAAAGTTAACTCTCAGCTCAGAAATATCATTTCGAGGAAGGCGTTGAGAAAATATTAACTTTGTAATTGTCAAGAAATTTTTAAAATAAAAAAAATGAAAGAGCGGGTAATTCCAAATTATTTGACGCTTATCTCATTGGCGATATTTCAATGTATTTTCATTATTCTTTAAACATTTTAAATATATGATCAAGCAATATTAATTTTTTTCCCGGAAATCATTACAGTGAGCTGAGTCTGTTACATATATACCTTTTTACGACTTACTTGGACTTCATGGGTATTACTAAAAAATTGATAGCAAATATACACCATTCTGCATTTAATATATGTACTATTATATGAATTGGAAAACAATAATGAAATTATAAAAATCAATACGATGAAATTATTTAAAAAGATGAAACCAGAAGTTACAAATATGGCATCCATATTAAGGACACAACACCTATCCAGGAGGATGTATTTTAATAATTTCTTTTAAGATGTAATTTAATAATTAAGTCTTCCGATACGAAAGAAATAATATAAGTTAATTCTCAAGATCATGCAAAGAGCCAGAGGTCAAAGTATCACTTCAGAAAAAAACAGCCGAAAAAAAATTAAAAATATATACTGATTTTTTCCGACACCATTGGCTTAATAAATATTTAATAGCAAGGAAAAACGCGTCACCAGAAATTAAGTACCCAAAATTAAACACAAAAGAGTATCAATCATTGTAACATTATTGTTGCGACTTTTTTTTTGAAATATGTCACTTATACTCATTAAATTCACGGAAAAATTCAAAATGGTAGAAAATATGACCGGAATCTCATGTTTCCCTCAGGTAGGGTCTCCGAGAAAGTAATTAATTGAGCGCGCATGACGGTTGCTGAGTTACCAAAAGCAAGGCCAATATGGTAAACTCGACCTCGACATTACAATGAGAAAATTAAACAGCAAAGTGAACACTTATGTTAGATTCACGAAAATCCCCATAACTTTCTTCTTTGGAATTATTAAATTTAATGGAAATGAAGTTTCAAATCGAAATATATGAAAGGAGACGCTATCGTCGTCGTCAAGCAATCAATGCCTTGTGATTCAGCGCGGGATTTAAGTTTTGTGAGTGCTGTAAAAACAGCGCGAGATCTTAATTTTGGGTGCGGTTTAGTTAAATATTTTCGCGTTGGAAAAGTGAAAATATTTATTTTTTTTCTCACGCAATCATTACTTTTATCATCGAGGTTCCCGAATGTAAAAATTATAGTGTACCTAGGTGATCACTAAATAATGGTTCTGAACTGAACTCAAATCTTGGAAGAGGTATGAATGACATCTTACCGTCTGCCTGCGGCAACGAGCTGCATTCTTTCGATCTTTTTGCACTTGCTTTCACCGAGGCCTCGAGTAGCCAACTCACACAAGACGATCCAACGAACTCTGCAATGGAAAAAAACGAACACTCATAAAGAGACAAATCAATGTCCTAGAAAATAGGCCTCATGGCTGAATCAATCAATAAATTTTCTTATGGCGCACAGACGTTAGAGAGTAATAAGGCTCACCTTTTAACTAGATTTATTTCAACTTCGAATGAAAAATAACATTTCCCGTATTGCAGGGGAAATTAAAATAATATTCAATTAATTAATAATACTTATTAAAATAAAAAAATTAATTCCAATTAAATGGAACTATATATTTGTTTAAATAGGAAAAATTAAGGATTGATTTTGAAGTGGGTAACCTTTCACAGAATAAAAATAGTTAAATAATTCAGAATGAAAAATCAAAATAAAACTTATAATGAATAAACAGATAATTAGAAACTGATTACAAATAAAAGTATTTCGGACTGCTTTATGATGTGAAAATATTTTGCGGAGACTGTTAAGGGAGGTGATATTTTGACTTGAAAACACTTGAAAAGAAAATACGTTAATAGGTGATTATGAGTCATCCAGAAAAATGTTGGCACAAAAAAATATTTTGCCCATTGCAATATATTTCATAAGTTTTCAATTCATTTCGAAGTTAATTGGTCAATGAAATATCACTTCCAGTTACTTAGTACCAAGTACAATTTTCAAACTAAGTAGTCAATGACTAAATTGAGGGGGATATTAAGTTTATTTGTTAATTTTGATGGCATTATGGGCAAATTAGAAGTTCAGTATAAGCATGAGCACAATTGAGTTCCGTTAATGAATGCAAAATTGAACATTCTCAAGCAACTCGTTAAGTTAAAAATTTGCATTGGAAAAATGAACCAAATTTGAATGAGTATTGAGATCATACCGCTCCTTATCTGCTGCAACTCATGTAGAGCCGCAAGAAGCCAGCTCGGTAATGTGCACCATCCAATCTTCTTCCAAGTGTCTTCTTTCTCCTTATCATCATGTCCAGCGATGAATCGCGCCTAAGGAGAGAGCGGGTTAGTGCATACACAAATAAATAACCCTTCCGAGGATTTGCACCACTCCAAAGCAGCACACAAGAACGTGACAATGGCATCGATAGGAAATCATAAATTTCCTACCTATCCACAGCCACATTCCTGCATGACGCAATGGAATCCGTAATGCAAAACCACGGCACAAAAAACTAAAACTAACGCACGGAAAAACGCCTAGCCTTACGCAAATTTATGTTCACTGGCCAGAAGGGCCCAAAGCTAAGATGTCGTCTTCTTCTGGTCCTGCGATGCCATCCTCTTCTGTCTTCTCTTCTTCCGATGAATCTTCATTCTTCTCTTCACATCCAGCGATGGCTTGCGGACCTAGGGAGAGAGCGGGTTAGTGCATACACAAATAAATAACCCTTCCGAGGATTTGCACCACTCCAAAGCAGCACACAAGAACGTGACCATGGCATCAATAGGAAACCACACATCTCCTACCTAGCCAAAGCCACATTCCTGCATGACGCAATGGAATCCGTAATGCAAAACCACGGCACATAAAACTAAAACTAACGCACGGAAAAACGCCTAGCCTTACGCAAATTTATGTTCACTGGCCAGAAGGGCCCAAAGCTATGATGTCGTCTTCTTCTGGTCCTGCGATGCCATCCTCTTCTGTCTTCTCTTCTTCCGATGAATCTTCATTCTTCTCTTCACATCCAGCGATGGCTTGCGGACCTAGGGAGAGAGCGGGTTAGTGCATACACAAATAAATAACCCTTCCGAGGATTTGCACCACTCCAAAGCAGCACACAAGAACGTGACCATGGCATCAATAGGAAACCACACATCTCCTACCTAGCCAAAGCCACATTCCTGCATGACGCAATGGAATCCGTAATGCAAAACCACGGCACATAAAACTAAAACTAACGCACGGAAAAACGCCTAGCCTTACGCAAATTTATGTTCACTGGCCAGAAGGGCCCAAAGCTAAGATGTCGTCTTCTTCTGGTCCTGCGATGCCATCCTCTTCTGTCTTCTCTTCTTCCGATGAATCTTCATTCTTCTCTTCACATCCAGCGATGGCTTGCGGACCTAGGGAGAGAGCGGGTTAGTGCATACACAAATAAATAACCCTTCCGAGGATTTGCACCACTCCAAAGCAGCACACAAGAACGTGACAATGGCATCGATAGGAAATCATAAATTTCCTACCTATCCACAGCCACATTCCTGCATGACGCAATGGAATCCGTAATGCAAAACCACGGCACAAAAAACTAAAACTAACGCACGGAAAAACGCCTAGCCTTACGCAAATTTATGTTCACTGGCCAGAAGGGCCCAAAGCTAAGATGTCGTCTTCTTCTGGTCCTGCGATGCCATCCTCTTCTGTCTTCTCTTCTTCCGATGAATCTTCATTCTTCTCTTCACATCCAGCGATGGCTTGCGGACCTAGGGAGAGAGCGGGTTAGTGCATACACAAATAAATAACCCTTCCGAGGATTTGCACCACTCCAAAGCAGCACACAAGAACGTGACCATGGCATCAATAGGAAACCACACATTTCCTACCTAGCCACAGCCACATTCCTGCATGACGCAATGGAATCCGTAATGCAAAACCACGGCACAAAAAACTAAAATTAACGCACGGAAAAACGCCTAGCCTTACGAAAATTTTTGTTCATTGACCAGAAGGGCCCAAAACTAAACCGCAAATATCGCACACGTCTTCTTACGATGCTCCTCTTCTTTCTTCTGTGAATACTTGCGTCATCAATCTTCTCTTCTTCGTGCAGTCTTCACTCTTCCTTCCTTGAAGTCCAGCGATGGCTTGAATCTGTGAAGAGGTAAGATTAGTGCATGCACAAACAAATAAATAAATAACACTAACATGTAAGCCCTAACGCAACGCAACGGAAAAATAATCGCAGCACACGCAAATATAAATAATCACACGCAGAAAAATATCACACGAAACCACACGATAGATTAAAAAACACACGCAATCGGATCCTTGCCGTTCTTCGAGCTCAATGTGATGTCTTCAGTCTTCATGGCTGGAAGGGAAAGAGTTACAGACATGTTACAATTAAGTACAAAAAAAAACACTCATTTCAGGCGAGGGATTATCAATGTCCACTCATTCCCGATATACACCTGCACATTATCTTCACTCTTCATTCTTCGAGGCCCCCTGCGATGTCTTCTATCTTCGGGGCCTCAGCTACGTCTTCTTTCTTCATTCTTCATTCCTGCAATAAATGGTGTTAGTACAAAACCCACCCAAATACCTTAAAAAAACCACACACACAAAAATACCCACATGGATTTCCTGCCTAAGAATGCACATTTTGTCTCCTAGGACCGGTCTCATTCGTAGAAAATAACTTTAAAGTGCACTTTCTGGTACCTTAGTTTCAGCGGTGTTTCGAAACCTTTTTGAAATTGCTCCTTAGAGCCGTTACCTTTCGTGTACTGTTGTTACCTAGAGGTCGCGCTTTGATAATAGTGTGTGAATTCACTTTCCGCCAGGAGTCTCTCATAACTCCAGGTGTGTGGTTCAGGTCGGCCCTAATTTACCATTTCATGTTCAAGATAACCTGATGAAAACCTGATACGGCAATGACCAACGTCCAAGGAAAACTGCATTCTTCGCAGCATTCAACTCAAGTCGATGAATGATGTTCTAATTCTTCAATATTCATTCTGAAATTGAAAAAGCAAAAATGTGGATTAAAATTCGAGTCAAATCTCTCCGAATAACATAAAAGGAATTAGCATTGGATGTCCCGCGAGGCCACCGTCTTCTTCTATTCTTCATTCTTCCTGCTCTACCCTTCATTCTCCCCCTCACGTCCGGGGATGGCTTGCACCTAAGGAGAGAGCAACATTTTAAATTAAATTCGGGGGTTAGATTATTAAATATGGGTCACTCCACCTAAATTCAACAAGCGTTTGTCCCTAAGAGTCTCAGATTTTGTTATCTGTATGGTTCTACATCAACCTCAAACTAAATACCCTGAGATCTTTTTTATGTGGTTTTAATACGTTATAGGTTTTTTCCAAAAAAATTGCCTTAAATCATATAAATCCCACAATTTAACTATCAAATTGTCGTATAGCCATTATATATTGCTTTTTTCACAGCTAAGTCCTTTCGGCAGTCACTCAGAGTAAAATATTTATAAAGTGCACTTCCCTATTATTGTTATATTTAAATTTAAAAAACATTGTTAATCAACTTTTCTCAAAATAATCCATCTCAGAATTGGCCCACGCATTTATTATTTAGAATGTAGGCTCATGCATTACCTTAGAATTACAAAAATTAAATTTAAATCACCTCCTGAATGATATTTTTTGAGAATATTAAAACGTTTACTTTTTCTCCCGTGCGGCTTTCCGATTACTTTTAATACTAGTCTACAGACGTGCACTCATAGACTGGTAGTCTATATCATAGTAGTATGACCTACAGCGTCAACTATAAAATATCAACCATGAATTCATCAAAATCTGAGACCCTACGGGACAAGCTTTTTTGGAATTGAGGTGGAATGACTCAAACTATTATATCCGTCTGTCTTTAAAATTCGTAGAAATGGATGCTAAAACAAAGGCTGTTTATTTAAAAAGAAGGATACTCAAAAAATTCTCTAGAAATTCACATATTTGTTCAATGACTTTTAAACAACAGGCTATTTTTAGGGAGCTTGCTAAAGTGATATTGAATAGGGTAGGTATATTAAAATCTCTCTTAAATAGATTAAATTATTGTAATTTAATGTGAAATTCTTTATATCCAATTGATTTTAGCAGTGAAAGATTTGTATAAATATGTAAAATGGCTTAGAAATATATAACTTTAATTATTCCAATAGCAACACTAGGGAATTCTTAGAATAAGCACTACCAAAGAAATACATAGCAAACAAATATTTTGGGAAATATTACATCGCATTAACTATTTTGTTTTAAAAAGTAGGCAGACAGCAAAATTTAAATTCATAACTAAAAAAATTGAAGTTATTGACCACTTGATGTTAGTGTATTACAACTTGAGCAAGATTCTTTATCTATATTGGATTTGTACAAATCGGAAATCAAAGTTGATTTGTTCCACCGAGATCACGATTTAACTTTATCTAGTTTATTTTGGATACGTTTATTATGGATACATAGTATGGAAGCTCATTTTTAATCAATAATCACAGTCAATATTTATATAAAAATTCCCTTCTCTCTTCATATAAATCGTTGGAATTGATACTGGAAACAAAGGGGGCAGTCAAGTGAACCTTATTTCTATATTTCACGGGTTATCTTAGTGGTAAAATGAAAAACCAATAACTTAAAACTATGCCCCATAAGCATGCGTTGTTATCGCGACAGAATTGAATGCGTATTTTCAGTGTAAACACGTTAATCTAACCTTCATTCGTTAGATTTATTAAAAAACAATGCGTTATCATTTTTTTATGAAAAAATTACGTGATACTTGCAAGGACGTGAGATTGGGTGACAATCGGCTTGACCCCCTCGCCCATCCTAAACACCACATCTGACTAACCCTTTCGCTACTAGCAAAGTAAATATTCGCCCGGACGGTTTTTGACGCGGAAGACGAAAGCAACAAATTTTCGTCTAACATTTTCCTACGCAGGCGAATGAATGCCACAAATATCTCTTTCGTTGCCCTTTTATGCTGGTCTCAGCTATGCGAAGTCTTATCGGAACCCAACAAAGCGGGGACATAGGCCGTACCCTCGAAATCCGGGAGCAGGTACCCGGACACCTCGTCTTCTATTACACTTTTTGTGGTAAGGGATAGCGATCATTTAGTCAGTTTTTGAAATCCTATTGAGTTCCTTTCTCAAAAAATAAAAACTAATAATGGGGTAGTTTCCTTAATCAAAGAAAACGAAAGGCATAGATTGCGATTCGTTACCCACCACTAGTGTATTCATAATATATAAATTATTTCGTTTTAGAAACACCGGTTTAGACGAATGGCAATGGTCCATTTTTATCCTCATTTGAAAAGGGCCAGATTGGCGCCCATGCGATGCCACTCCACGTGACGTCACAGGGACCTAGTTTCTATAGGAGAAGATAGGAGTTATACATCGTCTGAGGTTACCAATGCATGCATGAGGCGCAGAGCTCAGAGAAACATGCCTCAATAATCACTTATTAAAACTGGCTTAGGTCGGAAAGTTTTCTTCGTTTGATAAGGTATTAATAATGCTTATTTAAGCCAAGCGCTACCAGCCAGCAGGGTACTCAGCTACCCGCTAGCAGCCTGCGTCGTATCAGCGCTAAGCCTCGCCTCAAGGTCACCTCACAGGGCGGCAGCGGGAACCAGAAATACGTCGTACGGAGAGATTTCCCAGCATTCATACTTACGCGTCGCGTTTTCGCGCGCTTGAAAATTTTCACTTTTCATTTAATCGCGAAAAACAGGTATCGTCATTTAAAAAACTAAAAGCGTGAAATATGTACTACAGGAGTAATAATCTTTCGATTTAGGCAATAAAAAAATAATAGGAAACCACCCTATAGAGTTCTTTTTTTGTCTTTTAAGGAGCGCTTACAATTTTTAAATGAAATTTTACCATAATCATTAACTTATATCTCGATTTTGATACAAACATCAACATAGAAATTGTTGATGTATTAAATTCGTTAATTAGGACGGTATAGCTCCGTTCAAAAGTTGACAATGCACAAAAAAACCGAGGAATTGAATTCGAAATCTGCAAAATACGGGTTAACAACAATTATCCATGTAGCTAATTTACAAAAACTAACCACGAGTTGACCCGGCACTAAATCCGCTGCTAGGGCTGTCAACCCGGAAAGGAGGAAGACCAATTATACTTTGAGTCCGAGATAATGCGGAGTCCCCGCTAGGAAAAGTCGAATAAGGGGCCGTATTCTGTATTTCGTCGGTACCGCACCGGTCGGTTTCCCTTACCAGCCCACCGACAGCACATCATTCCGTACCGACGACGGTTTCCATACCGACGACGGCTAATTCAGCGATTCAGTATGGTCGTCGGTATCAAACCAGTCGGTACGGTTCCCCCTCCTTCTCAAACAGGGAAAATCCGAATATATCCGAAGTTAGAAGTCATCTAACGTGTCTCCACCAATGAAAGAAGGGTAAAACAAGTGAAGACTCATTGGCACAGTTTGTTGTCGTCATTCTCAATCTTTTTATTTGCGGAAATTACGACTTATTGCTAGATTAAGATAAACGATATTGGATAAGTTGTTAACAATGCTGATATAATGTGTGGTAGTAATGCTGTACCTACAGAATCGAAGTAAACAATATTACAACATCACAATAAAGTTTGTAAGTGATGGAGATTGTTGTTGCTGGAATGAATTATTGAAACTATCCTTGAGATCGTAGTTTCTTTTTTTAAATATTGGTTCCGTTTATTGCTATCTATTCATGATTTGGTAATATAGTTGTTATTAAGTAAGTTCCGTCTAAATGTTATCAACGGAAGGTTATGCCATTGGCACCGTAGCAGACGAAAATAACATACCATGGAACGTGAACGTAGGATTCAAAAGCAAATGTAAATGTCATATTAGAGGAACAAGTTAGGAAATTGTTATAAAAATATGGAACTGGGTGTAATTAAAAGAAGTGTAATGACGAGGAAGTAAAGAAATTGTGATTGGGTGAAATACATATGTTTAAGTTGCGCATTCCAAGTGAGAGAAAATGATAATATTGCGGTAAACCTCATACTTATTAACAAATATCTTCTTTTATCGTCAAGGGAATCAATGGCTGACGATAAAATGAAATATAGTTGCCTGTTACAAATGAAAGAAACTGATACCGTTGTGGCAAATTTCATACTTAAATAAAAAGATCTTATTTCTATGCCGAGGGAAACGCCAAATGATGATTGAGTGAAACTATAGTTGCCTATTCAGAGTGATACAAAGTGATAACATTGCGGCAAAACTCATATTTAATCAAAAATATCTTTTTTATGTCAAATGAGCAAATAAATGATGATCCTATTACAAGCGAGTGAAAGTGGTAACATAAACGAGAGAAAGTCATTATATAGTGGCAAACCTCATGTTTATTAACCAATATCTTATATTTATGTCAAGGTAATCAATATAGATGTTGACACAGTGAATTATAGTGGCCTATTCGAAGGGGCAGAAAAAGATAACATTGCAGCAAACCTCATTATTTACTCGGTGATGAGATAAAATCAAAATAAAACGTACAATGCGCACCGGGGAGTTGATGAAACCCACTAGTCGGTGGCCGTACCGACACCTTTTTGCTGTCGGTACGGGTACCGACGATCTCTCGCCCTCACGTCGGTGCCGCACCGATTGGGTTCGTACAGAATCGCACGACTTCTTACCGGGAGTCGGTGTGACGTCGCACCCGACGAATCGGTGCCGCACCGATCGGTTTGGAGTTACAGAATACGGCCCAAGGTTGGCGCTGAGAGAGTGTGATTATCCGTGAGACCCTTCTTAACCAATGTCCTGCAAAAATGGTCCGTACAGAGGGGACGGAAGAGACCATTGGGGCTCAGTCCAACAGTCATGGTAAGGAAACAACACCACGGTGTCGAAAGGGTTAATGGATACCCACAAAGATGTAATATTCGTAAGAATTAGCTTGTATGATACAAAGTAAATATATAGTACAAACGAAAGTGGTATATTTTGCTTGAATGTTGAAAAAATTAAGAAAATAAAATCCTTTCAGGAAATAATGAAGGTGGAGAAGTAAACCAACGAAGCATTATTTGACATTAACGTCCGAAAAGTATGGCTCTGTTGTGCCTACAAGTCGAGGGGAAAGTGGAGGGTCTATCAATTTATAATGAGAGGAACTTTGAGAATAATATGATAATAATACTCGGTTCTCTCGAGTACGGACACGTAAAAGATAAGCGTGAAAACTCCATCTGCGAAAAAATTATGAAATTGAAAGTATGAAATGCTAAATATTGAATAAATATATTATAATTTTTCAAACGTTTCAACTTCAGTGGTGAAGTATATGATTAAAAAGCACGGTCTTATCCAGTAACTTATGTCATAAATGATTAGCCTCATTCACTGAATCGGATCACGTACTAGCTTTCTGTACGCGAGAGACTATTTATGCACTTTTTCTCAGCTTCTTTGCTTATTTATGCTTCATGTGACATTTTTTCCTATGCCCTTTGAAGGTTTAGTTAAATTAGCGCCAACGAGAGTGAGACATGTATCCCTATGTCAAATACTAACTCAGCATAATATCCAGCTAGCATTATGCGAAAAATCCACGGAGAAAAAAATCATTCGTCAGGATTCGAACCCGGATACCCCCTAAAAAAAATTTTTCACAAGTGGATTTTAGCACAATTTGTGCATTGTAAAGTTACCACCGTGGCTAGTCCCGGTATACTTATAAAAAAAGAAACACTTATCCAGTCAGCAAACTGAAAAGGTGTTTGTCAGGGTTGGCTTATCACAAGCATGTAAGCTACCTTCCATTAATGTTTACGAAACATGATAGTAATGTAAGAGGAGTTTGGCCCGTGATTTACTGCGTTCCTTGGGCCCTAACTTCCTTTCTTCGCATGATTTATCGCTCACGGGCACTATAAAATTAATCTGAATTTATTCATTAGCGGCATACAAAGAACTCGAATCAATTTTGTCATATGGCAATTTTCCAACAAATACTCCAGTAATTTTCCTGGGCAATGGTTAGTACTTCCCGATTTCCAATAAAATTATTACATTTTATTAAATTATGGCGTATACCCCTGTCTGTCCATCCCGTATTTCATTTATAGTTAAAGGGTTCCTAGAGCCCGTCCATATTAAGATAGTATTACTTACACTATACTAAGTCATCAACAATATATTCACTACAGCGTATCAGCATTCAACGCCCACTTAAACACCTTATAAAAACTGTAACAACTGTCACATAAAGCCTAAATAAGGTTTAAAAAAGGAGTACTGATATCCGTATAAATAATCGGTTATAAACTAGGACTCAACAACAGCTGTCAGCTCCGAGTTCTCAACGCGACTCTAGTTAACAGAAGAATAACCAGCATCGAAAACATTTTGCAGTACCAGACTTCGGAGCCTCTGATGAGCTCAGTTATAACCCCAGAACTTTTCCGCCACAACCACGCACAGTAAAGATGTACTCGGCGACGGAGCCACGAAGTGGTAAGAGACAAACGTTGAGTCCAAATTTGAGTCTAAAGATAGGCAGAACCTCGCCAAGGAGCCCGAAAGAAAACACTGCGACAGCCCAACGTGAGTGTGGACGTGGGTTACCTCGGTACATTCCATCCGCTAATCTTAATTCTGATTGGGCTAATGCTAATGGAGTTTGACTCTAGATTCGATGGCTAGGTCGCGTCCACCTCCGTCCTCGTCGGCTCTTGGTTGCTTACGAGTGAGGGATGCAGGTCGCTCTATGTGCCAACCTGTCAAGTTTTCACCGACCCGGCCCCATCAGTTTAAAGTAGGACTACTGGGTGTCTACATGTTTGGAAAACGATAGTACTTACATTCTACGTATGAGGGAAGAATGGGAAAGTTTCGAAAAGTAATCGCGCGATTACCAAATGAATCCTAATGTAAACCACCTCTAACATTTTCTGTGCAATGTATAGTGCCATCTTACGATTATTCGCGAGTGTATTGGAAATTTTGTGGCTTGGCTACGTATATGACGGCGTTGATAGAAATTCCTATTATCAATAAAAACCGTAAATTACTCTCACTGTAGCGTTCATTTTATTAAAAATATATTAATATGTGTTGTTAGTCGTGATATCTATTTTTCGAAATTGAATTCAAAATGGTGTAGCCTATCTACACACATGACGACGTTGATGTAAATACCTATTCTATTTAGCAATCGCTGATTGATAGTAATCGTGAAATATTTCAAATACGTGTCGTTATGGCGTGTTGTGAGACTTGGACGTTGACAGCAGCAGAGAAGTCCAGAGTGGAAGCATTCGAAATGCGGTGCTACCGGAGAATGATAAAGATAAAGTTGATGAAGCGAATAGGTGCTAGAGACGAATGATGAATGTGAAATGGATCGACTAATGAGTATATGATACGATGTATGCTATAAGTATGAGATATGAGTGATGTTATGAGTATGACTTAAGTATAATGAGGAAGTGCCAAGAAAAGTGGGAGAAAAGAGAAATATTCTAAAATCCTTAATATGAGCATGGCAATAATATGAGCCATGATAATCTGATGAAAACAATCTTAGAAGGACAGGTGGAAGGAAAGAAGGGCAAGGTAAGTCCCCGAATGTGACATTTCGGATAACGAATAATGTTTTTACATAAAGAATTATTTCCTCTGAAATAGAGAAAATTAAAATACCTTTATCGTTGAAAAAAATCATTTTTTTATAGCCTGTCATGGAACTTTATTAAAAAAGGTGGATTTCTGAAAAACAGCTGCATTTCTAGAGATTGCATTTAATATTCTGTAAATAATTGTGGGCCCTTACGGATGAAGGCACAAGCATTCTTCTACTTGACAATTCGCAGTGTGAATGCCTCGTCTTCCGAAAAATCATTATCAGCCCGTTGCGTGCGAGAGGTGAGTATGTCGTGTGCGAATCTCCACGTCCGCCTTCAAAAATAATACAGCGTGATACCTCGGGCTTTAAGCTAATCTATTTAATGTTAACAGATTACTTTGTTGTGTTTCAACGCTAGAATTGTGTGTATTGGAGTGCTTGGAACGGCAGAGCAAAACGTGTCTCATCTCATTTGATGCCTCCTCTATGCAGAGAATAACCCAACATGGAATAATTACCGTAAGTGTACCTCATTGGAGTTTTTGGTTGGCAATCGAGTAAAACTCGTCGGCATTCTTGAAACGATTACTTTTGCAGTGATTTGTAGTAAATTGTAGCAATTACTTTTACGAAATGCAAGTTTTATTTTTAATTTACTACTTACGTTGGAAGAGGAATCGGTACTATCGATGTAATCGTTAATTGCTCCTAATCGACGCTAACATTATAGGTTTTACTGATTTGCCTAGGCCTACGTATAACTTCTAATCTTTGAGTGTCATAATTTCCTTGCTTAGGTTCAACCACTCTTATGTTGTAGCCAACAACACAAATGGGTACAATAGTTATCATTGTATGCATCGCGAGTTAAAGTGCAACTTTAGCTATTTCTGATTCTAGTTTTCCATATTTTTACTCCAATATTCGACATTAATTGCCAAGTGGTCTTTAGAGTGGACAATTTAGAAGAAGTTAATATAATTTTACTGATTACTTTTAAAATCAGTAATTTATACCCGTAAATGATTACCTTTTAAAAAGTAACTGCAATATAGCCGAGTTTCTTTTTCTCAGCACTTTTACCAACACTGCTCATTGGATAAATATACGATAACGGGCAAGTGGTGGAGGGTTAATTTCACTGGCATCCGAGAAGGTGATTGATTACCGAAGAGCAATATGAAATATTTGACATCTGGTGAGACCTGCCTTCATTTTCCATTTCGCTGATTGTCATTTTGGTACCACTAGATTCGTGCAGCCGAGCTTCTTAACCAGGTGAGATTCTACAGCCTCGAATTAATATTGATACGACTCCCTTCGTTCTGTGTAACGGAATTAATTACGTTCGACTGTTTTAGTTACTCCGGTAATCAAAGGCTCATTTCCGTGTCTGAAAACTTCGCGGTGCCCCTCCGCTTGATTAAACTGTGGTATTAACATTAAAGCAACGGACAAAGTGAAGTACCTGGGAGTTATGATAACTTACAACAATCATGGGGAACACATATAAGGAATATTTCTGGCAGAGTCCAAAAGAAGTTAAGATTCGTGAAGCGTATTGTGGGAAGATTTTCGGATGAAAAACTGAAAGAGAGGTGCTATTTTACGCTCTTCCTGTCCACACCTTGAATATGCAGCAAGCATATGGGATGCGGTGCAGAAAGACATAATCCGCGAGCTGAACAAAGTACCAATAAAAGCTGCACGATTCGTAATAGAACTCCTACGGGCGAACAGACAGCGTTACCCAGCGAAGTAGCCACCGAAGACTCGGTGGCTGCGCGATAGGCTAAGATTGTTTGAACAATTGAGAATAGATATCTGTAAGAGTGACATTGAGAACATAATAGTATTAGAGCCCCTCTCTATTTCCAGGTCCGACAGAAGCAATAAATTAAAAGAGATATTTTGGCGAACGGATAGATGTGTGAATTCGTTTTTCCCCGAACCATAAAGGACTTTAAAAAAATGCTAGCCGTTATTTCGTTAGAGCATTTTCTTTCATATGTAAACGGCTTTTGTCCTAACACCCCCTGCCGCACGCCTTTTTAGGCGGCTTGTGGGGTAGTATGTAGATGTAAACTAAAGGGCAGTGAGTGCAACGAGGTCCGGTGCTAAGATTGGCTACATTCAGTTCGTGTTCCGCTCCCGTCGGGTATGGATGAGTTCTCACTCCGTGTGGTTGACTCAACGCTATGCATCGCCGGTTGCGAGCCATTTAGTTTCCGGCTAACTGTGTGAAAATAGTTGCCTTCATTGAGTGGAAGCCTTATTTGTGTAAAGAAAAGTGTGCTAAATCGAGCTTACAGGAGTTATATCCGCCATGCCTACAACATCTTTCTGGCATTAGTTCGTGTGCAAAGTGTAACACATCTACACGGAATACAACTTCCATCAATAGCGATACCTGCCGTTAAACCTTCTATGGATTTTCTCTACAGGAGTCGCTGACATCGAAGGGATTGAATCAAGAGGACAATCCTGGAAATGTGTGTACTGCCAAAATTTACGAAAGACATCCCGTATGGACAGAAGTAAATCGGAAGGTAAATCCCTTCAGGACATATTTTATTTGTTCATAGGGAATGTAAAATAACTAAATGTAACGGATCAAAAAAACTAGGGAACACTATTCATAAGCCATGCGATAAATTGGGAGACAGATTGAAGTTAATTGAATCGCAGGGTAAAATATTAGAGAAATTTTTAGATCAAATATCCAAATTGCAAAGTGAAAAGGTGGTGCTGAAGACGCAACTTTCTGACGCACTAAACCGTTCTGATGGCCTTGCGAAACGTATGTTAGGTATTAAGACGAAATTTCATGGCATCCCCAGCCAATGTGATGAAAATATGGAAGTAGTAGTGAATAAAGTTTGTGCTGCATTAGACGCAGAAATAAATAGTAGCCTAATTGTCCACTACTACCCGGTTAAGACGAAATCTAGTTGGGAAACAGGAGGAATCCAACTCCGAATTCTGAATCAGCACGTAAATGATAAGCTGTTAGCTAAGTGCCAAGTAATTTTTTTTTCTATTCGACTCTTGACCTTGTAATCCTACCTCCTAATGATGTACAATCGTTTTCAATAATATCATAGACATCCACGTGTCCCATTTTAGTGAGTTAAAATAATTTTCATACCCTAGGGCTATAAAATGATTTCAACTACGAATGTAGCTGGTTAGTTATCGAGTATTGCCGATACTATAAGTCGGGATTTTACTCAATGGATATTTGACAGTGATTAGCCGCAAGGAAATTAAGATACAACCACTGCCACCTCCCCGACTTATTTTACCTCAGTGATTTAATCTGTTTAGAAAGAAATGTGTTAAGGTAGATAGAGGCATTATTTTTATAAATGTAGTATTGACTCTTGTATACTCTATTATTTTATAAAATGTAAAAGAGAATAATTAATTCGATTTTAAACCCTCCCACATTTCACAGCAACAACCGCACATGTAATATATAGAGCGCACATGCAAGCTATAGAGCCACAACTTCGTAAGTCAGAAACGGTGAGTCACGTATGAAAATGAAAAGAGGATATACCATGCCGCGAAGTCAACCTTTTTCCGGGGAGATATCGCGGAACAAAATATCGAATTGATGCAAAGATATCGTACTGCCCACTAATTTCATTCCACTCCTCACAGCACGTGTTTCGATTTCTATATAGTCATAATCGAGTACAAACAAATTACTATTTCGGACAGAAATATATATCTTCAAAAGTAGCAGTGGCGAATACATATTACCCTTACGGGACCGCCCGCATCGCCTAATATTTCAGAACCTAAATTGTAACTTTCTTATATCATAAGATAGCATTGTCTTGTATATGTGCGTATAATCATTTTGAATAAAACTATCTTAATCTTTGCATGTGACTTGATTATTCTTCATTACGACTAAAGTACAGGAGGCTCAAAATATCTTTTGCCCTCCCCCTTGAGTTTTTTCTGTATCCGTTACTGAAAAGTAGTGAGGGTGAAGGATCAGAAGGAAGTAGGTGGAGGGGTTGTAGGAGGGGGCACAGACGGTAAGTCAAGAAGAGTTCATCATACAGACAACCTAAATTCCGGACTTGCGTCATGTCACGTGGTAAAAAAGGTTTTGGGGAAGGAAGTGGGGTTAGGTAGCAGTCAGGGGAGTACATATAAGATGGGGGAGTGACTAAAAAACCCATTTCCGTTCAGTAAGTCAAATTTCTTCCTTTTCTTTTCCACCATTTCCCACTTTTCGGCCGCACCTAAAATAAGCCGTTTTTCTTGGAACTGAATAATTTAATATCGAAAATTTGATGCATGTTTGTGTGCCATTCGGCGCTTTGAAAAGTTGGGTCACGGTTCTCCAAGCACCTTTTGCGTTCGGACACACGAGTAAAAAAGTTCCTCCCAGTGTGGCCGATATACACCCCCTCAAGTGAGTCACATCATAGTTTGTACTTGCCGCTGAGCCCGAAAGAAAACACTCCGATGGCCCAACGTGTGCGTGAGTTTCCTCAGCGCATTGCAACCGCTAGGGTTTTTGCCCCGGGAGTTCGACTCCCATTTCGCTAGCCAGGCTGCATCCGCGTCCGACCTCGTCGGCGACATAAAGGCAAAGGAAGCAGCTCGCATTGAGTGCCAACCCTGTAAGTGGTCACCAACACGGCCCCATCAATGAAATGGGACTGGTAGATGTCTGCACATTATTGAAAACGATAATACTTGTTTGCATCAATGAGACCCTTTGTGCTGGTAGAAAGGTGGGGTGGCGCGGCATGATAAGCACTGTAAGCATCTATGGATTCGCGGAGGTAAAATTTATTTGAGAAAAGTAGAAAAGGAGCCAGCAATTGTAGTTAGCATCATGGATGATGTAGAACATCTTTGATCGTTGCTTTTGTAATTCATAACTCAATGATATAGAAGGTATACCTTGACTATAAGCCAATTTTATGGATATGAATAGTACTGTAAATGCCTTTAATGGAATGAATTCCCTATTGATCGTCCATCAAAATATCCGAAGTGTTAGACGCAACTTTAATTTACTACTTTCACATTTAAATAGCATTTCACAATTACCCGATATTATAGCTTTGAATGAAATAGGAATACAATCTGATTAAATTAATGTATATACAGTGAGTGGGTAGGTACTATTCTTATGGAAGTTGTAATACTTCTGAAAGAGCAAGAGGTGTGTTAGCGTTTATAAGACATGACATAACAACCGTACTGAGGCTTTGTCATATAAACCCTACTGATTGCTTGTTGATCAATGTTTCATGCAAGTTTTGTATATTTGATCTCTTTGTCGTCTACAGGGACAAAAAATTTCTATTGATCAATTTGTTTCAGATTTTGAACCCTAATCAAGGTGCATATCTCAAAAATTAGTAATGGTCAGTGATATGAATGTTCAGTTACTAATGCCCAGCTGCGACTCCAAGCAGTTGACAAATCTCATGAGTTCATGTGGCTTGACTACCTTAATCAACGAAGCAGCCAGAATGACTAGACAATGAGCTACCTGTTCAGATCATGTAATCACTCGGTGGTTTAACACATTTAATGTAGACCTCAAAGCCAAGTTTATGCATATAGGTATAACGCATCACTCTCGAGTCCAACCCAATTCCAATCTTTCTGCTCGCGAAGAAAACGAAAGTACGCCATCTAATGTCACTGCCGTAAATCATTAAATGAAAATGTTCGACTGTATTCTTGGAAAGTATTGTATGAAGAACATGAAATTTCCTAAACTTTTAATTCATTTTCAAAGATACTGATAACATGTGTCGATGAGTCTTAAGTATGGTCAGGAATGAACGTGCCGTAAAATTAAAGCCCTGGATGACTGACTCCTCGATGAGCAAAGTTGCGCGTAAAAAAATCTTTTTCTAAAACTACACCATCACCCGCACAATAACGGCAAGAGAAAAGAGTACGTAAAGATAGGAATAAACTGTGTATATGTGTCCGTAATGCGGCTAATTCCTATTACATGGAACAATTGGACAAAGTAAATCGAAATAAAAAGGAACAGTGCATGAACTAATACAAGGAAATCGGACCTTAAATGACTCAGTTATTATTGATATAGACTTCAAGAAGGAGTTCATAAGCACATTTGAGTCTCCTAAATTGTATCCATTTGTAAAAAATAATTCAATAATTGATAATTCATCAAATAGTAAAAATCATCTAAGCCTAAACTCCTTTTTGGAACCAGTCACTACGCCTGATGTATTAAAAATTGCCAATAGCCAATCTTTAAAAAAGCTGCCCGTCCGGATCAAATAAATGCTGGATTGATAAAATTATCATATAGGACATTGCAGATGTACTCTGCCATTTCTTCAATGAAAGCTTGCCAAATGTGAGGTTCCCTGCATCCTTGAAGCAAGAAATTATTGTTCCCGTTCGCGAAAAATTCGTACTACGCGGTATTCACAATTACCGTCCGATTTCTTTGCTCTAAATTTATTCTAACGTACTTAAAAAACTTGTGAAAAGAATACTGGTAAATTTTCCGGAATAGGAAGTAGTTCTGTGACAATCAATATAGTTCGAGGGTCGTTCAATAAGTCTTTAGAAAAAGGTATAAGAACAAATTGTATTGGACCAATTATTATATATGTTTGATTTTAGTTTCCTTTCAGCTCTATACTTTTTTGCAAGCAAAAGTTGTTCTCTACAATCGGTAACAACAAAGAAACTATGGGATGGATACAGTTCAAACTTCAACTGTTGACGAGTCACAAGTGCTAATTTCTGACTTATATTAATTTTGGAAACTAAGAGAGCAATTTTTCGGAAATTCCAAGGACTTATAGAACGAACCTCGTATTAGGATAGGTAAAAGTACTCAGGACGCTTGAAAAACTTAATCACCCCAATTTTTCAGTCCATTAAATGTAATAAATAAACCGCTGCTGTATACATAGTTATAAAAAAGCCTTTGATACAATAAAATACAAGATGTTTTTGGATAAACAACATATTGCAGAAATTCGTAGCATTTCTATAAAGTCATTTCGAAATTTTCTTGACTGCGCGCTTAAAGTTTTTAAGGTACTACAATAGTCATAGAAGTTCCGAAAATATTTGTTCTGGAGTGGTTCAAGGATCAGCGTTAGGTCCAATATGATTTTTATTGTAAATCAATCATCTGTGTAATCTAAATTTCGGTGGTAAACTAACCGCCTTTGCGGATAACCTAGTCCTGTCTTACAAAAGTGTGAACCGGATTGATTTACAGCAAAGCATACATAAAATGTGATATAAACGATATCAACCAATGGTTTGCATCGAACAAACTTAAATTAAGCGAGAAAACCTAAATTATGTTAAAATTTATACAACAGCTTCCCCATTGACTAATGTTGTGTAACGTTCTTCCAAGCGTACTAAAATGACATGCTGACAGTTTCACACTGGTTCGAGTTGAGGAATACCATGGATTAGCAATTGATGAGCATCTAAAATGGAAGCATTATACAAATAACATTGCAAATAGTTTGAAAAATTGTAGAACGAAACACTACTTTATTCGTAATAAGTGTTCTTTAACTGTGAATTACAATATTTATTATGCTATCGTATATTCTGGGGTAAATTATGGTATGTTGAGCTAGGCTAGTGCATTTAAAATTCGCTCAAACGTACACATACAGCTCTAAGAGCAATCACACTTGCTCCTGCAGCCGGAGCAGATGGCCTTTCACTCTCTTTTCCTATAATTTTTAAACTGCAGGTACTTACTACCCCTGTGACACTGATACATCTATTAGATGCTAAGGTTTTCTACCTTCGTGGTGGTGGAGGTAATCCAAAAGTCTTGGATGAGCCCCAATAATACTATCTACGAACAAATACTTCATATGAATTGCCCAAACTCAATGTTATTTTATTAAAGGCAGCTTTATTTTCTTGGGACCAAAAATTTGCACTAGTTTGCGAAAAACAATCAATGAGAGTAACAACATGTATACGACTACGAGAGTAACAACATATATACCATCCTTAAGCAAGTGAACCTGGCTGTATACTAAAAAAATATTATAGGGGATATCTAATAGAACTATTTTCAAACCATATTCCTTTTTTATTGTTAATTCCATTTTTAGTTTATATTTACTGTGTGTTTCTAATGTATCAAAAGTTCATCTGGAAGGCATTTCTTGTTTCGCAGCAATATGTAAAGAATTACGACTGTATTTCTGAAGGTGATCCCTCCAACAGACAATAGACTCTGGGTCAACAATAGCTCCAAAATTATTTATGTATGTATGATATTTAACTTTTTAAATTGTTTAAGGAGAAATACATGTAACTATTATGGAGAACTGATGATAAAAATAAAAGGTAGGCATTTCACCATTGCAAGTCAAAGCCAATGGTTAAAATCAACGGGAAACTTAAAAACGATAAACACGTTTTATTACATTTGGGATTTAGACGCTTGCATTAATATGGCGACAGGTATGAATAAAACCGTAGGAGAAAAAGATGACTGAATAATCGACTCACTATTGTACAATTGGCTTCATAAGTAAATGCCTAGTTGCGACAGGCCACAGATAGTAGGCATAATTCGCTTGACATTTTTCCACTTTGGAAAACAGGCACGACAAGAAGAGGAAGACTCAGAGAAAATCATAATTGAACAACACTAATTTCCAGTTCCCTCAGAAACGATAATAAGAGATATTTTTTCGAATGGATGAATAATTGAATTTGTTTTCCTCCCGCACGATAAAAGAATTTAATAAATTCTGGGTAGGACTTCGTCAAAGCCTTTCCTTTTTATTCGTTGACGGCTGGTTTCCTAACACCCCCTGCCACACGCTTATTGACGCGGCTTGCTGCGTAGTATACATATGTAGAAGAGTAGGTACTGAGAAGAAGTAAAGGGGGGAAGCTTCGCCTAATATATTGTGCACGAAAGTCTGCTCGTAGTCTAGACCCTATGTGGGAGGTCAATGGAAAAAATTCGCAAAGTAACCGATCTACCACCACAAATGTTTTCACAGGAAAACTCCTGATTGGTTTCACAGGATCAAATCCAGACCTCTAAGGTCTCCCCTGTCATCACACCACCAACCCTCACCTCACATTCCATATTACATCCCTTAAGTCTTCCCTTTCAAGATTTTGAAACGACATTCATTTGATATGTCTTTCAAAACTAAAGTTATGCGAGCATTTATTGAAAGAACGAAATTTGAGTTGCGGTTGGTTCGGCATAGTTTTAATTTCAGGCATTCGAGAGAAAAGAAAATCATATTTTGTAACAAATGAAAATGACGAGTCATTATCATTAGTCAATGTTGACCTGTAATTGATTTAAACATGCTAATAATTAGTGGAAACTATTGTGCATCCTTGCATAGATGTGGAAGAAGTGTACTTGGTATTTTGTGACGTGTCCTAGATCAATGAATTTATATCAGTATTAAGAATTTCTTTTTCTTACAGATATCCTTATAGATTGCCTCCTATTCCCTTAGGCAGCAGAGATAAGAGGTCTTAAGCATTTTCACGCCTAATTTGGGGGAAAGAAACCCTACTCATGTGTATGATAACAAGGAAGTTAGTTTTAGCCACGATGAGAAATACGAGAACAGGCCGGGTCGTTGTGCGCAAGTCAGTCGAAGTAAGCTAAAATCATGCATTGGGCAATTATAAATAAACGGCTCTCAAGACTTTTATTTGACTTTAATGCCTACCGACTGAGAAATTGAAAAAATTATCACGAAGTGAAAGGAGAGCCTGGACTGCCCAACAGTGAACCAAGCACTAGAGACCCACGCCGCTAAGTATTTCGCTGCAGCCCTTAGAAGGCAAAATGTTACAATAGGGTCGATTACTCAGACAAGGAACAGCAATTTATTATTAGAATTCGGTTGATGAAGTGGGAAGATTACTTACGAGGAAAAATGATTTTCTTCACTCAGCCATTCTCTGTTTAAAATGAAAAGATACGAGAAGGTACCCCCACGTGTCATGAGTTGGTGATGCCATTACATCTCTGATAAATCAGAACCGATCAGAGAGGGAAAGCATTTCTAACTAGAGAACCGTCTAGTTGCTCTCTTATAATAAAAGCCTAACCTTCCGAGACTAATAATTGTTGTATTTATTTTGTAAGCAGTAATTTTTTAATTGTACGCACAGTGGTGAATCTATGGGGGGGGGGCTAAGGGGACCATAGCTCCCCCCCCCCCCTTGGGTGTCCAATTCACTTTAGATAAAATAGTTATTTTATTCGGACCCCCACTACTGCTGGTCGGCTAACCCCCACTTAGCCTCCCCCCTATTTCCTATTCTGGATCCGCCACTGCTGATCCGCATCTTACTATATTTCTACTGTTTTCATTCATGTAATGAAAGTGTTATCGTCGGAAGAAATAATTAAAATAAGCGGCAATTAACTTCGATTGTTACGCGAGATATGCTTGGGAGTATCTAGGGGCGGTGACTCGCTCCGCATTAATTTGTGACGGTATCAAATTTTCTGCCAAAGTCTCGACACCTTCGATTTTTCACCGAGAATTGCTCGATGAGTGGACGACGGGTTGTAAACGGAAAAATTTGTCCGTGCCATTATCAAAATCGACGATAAAAGAAAGTCCTAAACTGATCTATTGTGTCAAAAACAAGTGTGAGCTCAAATAAAGACGTATCACTCGAGCTGAGAAATAGATCGAAGTAAGAATGGTGCATAGGAGGCAAAGGGGACAAGTAAGCTGGGCAAATCGCAGTGCGCAAGTCATTCAAATTAACCAATAATGCTGATTATTCATGGTTATAGGTAAACCTATTTATCTGAATGAAGCTGAACAAAACTGTGAATCCTCGCAATGGATTAACATGACGACTATTAACTTATCACTGTGAAGCTGAAACATGCGTTTCATTCGTTGATGATTGAAACATAATTCTAAAAAGGTTTCTTGAATGTTCTCGTGATACATGACCCTGCCTAATGCCACCTCATTGCATAAAATGTTTGAGTATATTTTGGATATTTTTTCCTGGGAGTCTCCCTCACGGAGGAACAAAGCAGACAGAGGAATCTATGTCGAGAAAAAGTTTACAATGCCCGTGAATCACCAAATGAATGGTCACTACGTCGTTAAATAGTTCTACTTTGCGAGTGCATTGAGACAATGTGAAGTAAAAGCAAAATGTAAATGAAGCAAAGGCTAAAGGAAGCGAATGAACCACCAAGGATATATAAAATTAAAATGAACGAAAATTTGACTGACTTACCATATCTTAATCAGCACACCTCTCCCATGTGACCTTATAAGGATTTCCCGCAAAATCTGATTTCACTTCACGCAATCGACAGCGACAACGGATTTGCATTGCTGTAAAGAAAGAAAAATAACAAATTAAATTTCGCCTCGACTTAGTTCTCGATTCAAACGATTACTATCCTTTGCAAACTTCTAGCCACACTATAAATATTATCACTAGAAAGAATTAAAATATGCGAGAATGTCTGAGTGAGCCATATTGATACATTTTTCAAGTAGAAATAAACGAAATTAAAGAAATTTATTGGAATTCAATCCCTACCGACTGAGAATTTAAAAAAAATTCGTTCCTAATAGTGAACCAAGCGCTGCTAGTAGTCACCAGTAGTCACCCATGTATTTCGCTGCAGTATTTAGGAGGCAAAATGCCACAGTAGGGTAGATTTTTAAGACCCGAACCGCAATTCATTATACGTATTCGGTAAATGGAAGTTGGGACTTTGTATTAGTTAAGAGGAAAGCCCGAAGATTATTAAGTTACGAGGAAAAATAATCTTCATAACTAAGCCATTCTCAGTTTAAAATGAAAAACATGCGAAGCTAACGCCCACATTTCACGATTTGATGACGTCATTACATCTCCGGTAAATTTAACCGTTCAGCTGGAACCAATCATACAGGGAAAGAATTTCTAACTTCTTGTGGTCTAATTTCTAATTCTTATTTCCAACTCCCTCAGAATTATGGCCCAACCTTAGTTTCAAAGAAGCATTCCACATTATGTATAAATGTACTCATTTCCTAGACCAATCCGTGGAATAAGTGGCAGCAAGGTGGAATATACCAATTAAGATTGGCAAAATATATGATGTCACAGATTCTGATTCACATCACTACATAGTTATGGAATATACGAATACTTTGATTAACAATTTTTGACGCAACCAATATAATACACTGGTGAAAACTTGAAAAGACAACGTCAGTACCAACTGATTATGACGGTTTAGAGCAATGCACAGTCCCGAGAATCGCCGATTCAAAAGCTTACATTGAAACCCTGGTCTAAAAATTTCTGGAGCACTTCTTACGACCTTGGTTCACGCTTGCCGAGAAATAGTGAATTTAAAATTTGAGAGGCGAGAGAAATTCACCACACACAAAAATGGATATTTCATACGTTGCAAGTATTTTGCAAGTCCCAAAACATGACCAAACGAGAACGGTTCAGGTAAACGAACGATGGAAACTTCCCTCCGAAAAATATATTCACGACCATCATATCGATAACGATTACATTACGTAGCCTCAAACATCGAATAAAATATGAGAATTACTCTTGATAAGCTTGAAGACTATACGGGGTCACTGGTTATCAGCACTTCGTTGAACACGATTTTCCGCAAAATTAATTTACTTTACGGGTTCCATAGTCACTCGCTACAACAATTATTTCACATGCCTAAAGTCGAAATCACACACAATCAACACTGAAGAAAACTTAGAAAATCCAAGTTGTTAACTTTTTTGGGAACACTCCCGTACTCACCTCTAAACTCAATGCAAGTTGCCGCCAGACTGATGAAAGATTTTCAGGAGAAGCATTGTGGGCCTCTTCGAGTGTCACGTGACAACTAGCCACCACAATAAATAGTTCCGATAAATTTAAAAAAAAGTAAAAATCAAGCTACAGCATAACATAAATAACTTATAATATATTTAAATCTATTAATTTTAACATTTGATGTTGCTTATTAATTAAATAATACGTTTAGGTGCGATTAGAAAATAGATTCGTTACGCGGAAGAACGAATTTAATTTTAAGTCTTCGCGGAATAACTTTAGCGGAAAACGTATCCTTCCGCGAGGGTCTCGATGCAATTTTTCCAACCTTTTTTCGCGCCTTCTAGAAAAATCATCCCATTGTGGGAGGGGGAAAATCTGCTTCAAAGGTCATTCAAAGACGTCATCCGCAAGATTATCATCGTTTCACGAAAGTATTGCATTGTTCCATTGCCTCTCGTAACAGTCTGCTCCGCGACGTAGAATTGGGCAGTAGTCATGGCTGTTTGATGTCGAGCCTGCCTTAATTCGACGGCCTCAGTAACTGCCCTACCCCGCCTCCTATCAGGTCTTACCCCCCTCTAGTCAACTCGTCACGAACCTTGGTGCCATTTCAAGCAACTTATTTCTTGATTAGACAGCTGATAAACAAACCAACCCTCTTCGTCAAGATCGCCTTCTTTCTCAGCAGTTACGGAGTTAGTGTAAGAAGACAGTGCGAAGGAGACTACGAAAGAAACATAATAACTCTTCGGATGGCCATTTACGTGAGTACGAGAATGTTTTACTGGCGATAGAACAATTCATAGGACAAACTTACTTTGAAAAAGTTATGCGATCTATTTTACGATAATGTTCGTAATTATTTTACTGGTTGTATTTGTAGGGTGGGAAGAATCGAAAAAAAGTGATAGGCATTTGTAAAATCTCGCTATTTGAGGTGTGATTTTTTCGTCAAAATAGCAGTGAAATTAAAGGACGTAAAAATCGGTCGCTAACTGATCTCCATGACAGTGTTGAAAGCATTAAAATTATTATTTAAATGAGATAATTTGCTGCACTTTTAAGTGGGTGGTTGAGTTGTACGTTAAGATTCAATCGGATTGCTGTTTTTGTGTTGCTTATCACTTTCCATATATTTACGGTTTCGGTAGTTCCACATAGTAAATTAAGAACTTAATGGTAAAGATCAACTCATCCGCATTTGCATGTATTTTCGTAATGTTTTTTCAATGAAATAATGGTAATAGCTTAAGGGCATTGGCGTGGTAGCGGTGGGAAAGTCGGGGAGTTCTCAATTCCTCTTCCTATCGAAATTCAGGAGAGAATGATCATATGCGAAATACCTCATAATGAACCCCTCCTACCCGGACATTATATGTGTATGGCTGTAGCAGTCGTTGTACATCGTTGTTTAGGGGGTTCATTAACTTCCATACCGCGACTTGGTGGTGTGCAATACCTGTTAGTGATATTACGTATGAAGCCTGATATACGCTGACGAGTGACTTTGTGGTTTTCATAAATTATTTTAAACATTGTTCAATAATCTGGTCATGCGAAAATTTTCATTGGTAAGCCACCTAAAAGCAATTGCAATATTTTCAATTTTCCCAGAAATTACATGGGTGGTTCTATCCCCACTATGTTACGACTGCGGCCTAGATTTGAATAACGGTAAAGGTAATATAGTAACTCACGCATGGCTCACACCAATGCGATGCCTCTTCAAGTGTTTATTCAAGTGTCGAATTACTCTATTTCCTGTGCCAATTCACATAACATTCCAAAAATCATTCCAAATTCTTTGTCCATCTTGATGATTATTTTCTGCCATTTGCGTGAATATTTTCGAGACCGCAACGATTTCAACAAGTTGGGCTAAACGATGAAATTTAGAGTGCCTGAGAAGTATTTTTTCTGCTGCTGCTTTCCCGTTGAGCTGCAGCGATGGCTTTTTCTCTCTGGGTTTCCGTCCGGGTTAGGCTCCCCAATTTCTGCCGACGTTTCGATGGACGCGTCTCACTAACAGTATGTCGGAAGTCCGAGAAAAATTCATGGCATATCAATTGCTATTCCCGTAAATACTGGGGGGCGGAAATGTTTCTCTAGGGAATGAAATTAACTGCAGGGGAATGGTGTGGCCAATTTTCTTCAATAAAAACCTTCGGTTTGCATAAATGTAACTTATTTCCTACTAACTTTCATCTGTTGAGGCGTTAGACCTATTTACCACTCACAATAAATCTCCAGCTATTTTCCACACGTTGATATGACCGGTTAGATCCAACTTCGCATTACCTCTTTTTGGGGTGAATCAGGTAGACTCAACTGGATCTGAACCTCTCTGCTCGAGTAAAGTGCCCATATACCAATACATACCATTCTACCCCCTAACCTTTAAGATCCCACCTCTTGTCCTTGCTTCGGCCTGCACTAGCCAACCAGGACAAGAAATGAACTTCTCGACCTGAGCTAGGATCTTATCTTCGAATAACTCCTATATTTTAAGCTTTGGTTTTTCTTTTGTCTCTAGACAGGTTTGTTTTCCTTGCCTAACTTTTGCAAAGCAGCTATCGGTCTTCTACAACTCCTTACACACCTCTTAGAACTCATTTTCAGTGACGTCGCCTTGCCACAGCTCCGTTGCTTATCAGTTGCCAGCCCTAGTTAACAGCTTCGATTTATTATGCGAAAAAAATGTGCTCATACAAAAACTATCACGCAGTGCCCAACATCAGCGCTGATATTCAGTTTTAGTTTTTAAGAGGACGCATACCTCGAGCTCAATCGGTCTTTTTTGTGACGGATTACTAGCTTAAAACTCATGTACCAACTTGGAATTTTCAGGGTGCATAAAAGAGATCTGCAAGGCAGCTGAGATGGGGAAACATCAGGCTGAGACCCTGCAAAGGAGCCAAACCCGTGGATGCAGTCAGCAGGAAAAGAACGAGAGCTGAAGCATTGAAGGATTCAGTGAGGCATACTGTACAGTGAGTACCTACCTGAGACAGTAGTGAATTTGTGTAAAAAGTGCAATTTTAAGCATAAAAAAGGAGAATGTCGAGCATTTGGTAAAATTTTCAATAATTGTGGAAAGCAAAATCATTTTGCAATTGCATGTAAATCTAGAAATTTGTATAATAATACTAAAGTAAAATCAGTTGACTTATCTGCCCCAGACGTAATTGATGAACACGATCTCAATTGAAAGTGTTGTGAACAGTTTAAGAATGAAAGATGATTCGAATGTCTGGTCTGAGACTATTAATGTTAATGGTGTAAACGTCAAATTTAAACTAGATATCGGTGCTCAAGTGAATGCTTTGGCTCACAGAATACTGACACATTGTAAAAGTGATAATTTGATGAAGGTGGAATTGAAGCCCACTTCATAAATATTAGAATCATTTGATGGTCATTAAGTGAAGCCACTTGGAGTGGCAAGTCAAAACACTACGCAGAGGAATTTTCAAATGTTCTGGATTTCTGGATTCCGGATTTGAGGTCCTCAACTGTAATTTGCTGGGAAGGTTCATCAAGAATTACTGAAAAGAATGAAAATTAACAGTGAAATCTACCTCTTTATCTAAATGAATTAATGAACCAGAACTTAACAACATCACTAACTCATGAAAAATAAGTGGTAAATTTTGCATTTTTTCACTTAAAAGTTATGAGAAAATGACTGAATGAGAAATACCTTTTTTGTCATGACTTATCTTTTCCATCCACTAACAGAATTGCCTGGTAGAATTGTAATATTGGGTCTGACTGAAAGACCCTATAGGAAATGAACATGAGCTGATTTTTTGGAGAAGTTTGCGATGAAGATGGAGTAGCCTTAACTCATGCAACTGAATGTCAGGCGAGGGAAGAGCATTGGAGGTTTCACTCTCCACCAATTTTTTTTCCTTTACGGCAACTGCCGTTGATACATCTGTTGAGGAGACCACTGGCCCAGGGCAATCCATCCTCGAATACTCCATTTTTCCAAATACATTGGAGTCTAGCTGATGCAGACACATGCAATCCAAACATCTGCTTAATGCAAACAGCTCTAAGACAAAATATTTTCAAAGAAATTGACTTTTTTATTTACAGTATAGTTATTTTCTTTAATATTTAGGTGATAAGCACAGTATAATAATTCTTTCATGTGCACATTTTAAAGTATAGTACGCAATAAAACAACAAAATCCATACAATATTCAATATTTTACTTAAAGTCAAAAACTGTACTGTGTTGAAAGTCATTAATTTTAAACAATCGAAATAAAGGAAATTAAATGAGTGAAATTAAACTCTATATAGAATTCTGATACTCTGGCCTACTTGCTATTAGGCATAAACTCAGTCATTGCCGTTTGTCACAGTATCGGTAGGCTCTAGGCCTATGTGTAGTTTTGCCATCGCCTCATTAGTTTTATTCCATATCTTATTGTACATGATGAATTTCGCATGGAATAACACACATTCTTACTTCAACAAGGTTGACTTTAATCTGGAATATCCGAAAAAAACACTCTTGCATGTCATACACGACCAGCAGGGTGAAGACGTTAAAAAAAAGAAGAACAAAATGCACCGCGGCGATTGGCCAAGATGATGTCACAGAAAAAACAAACATTACAACATATCTAATGTCTGCAAAAAAAACTTCGAATTTTACCTTAGGCAACATTCCAATGAAAAATATGTGTAGCTGATTTAATGATGTGTACGATTTTCTAGTGTAGGAGTTGCTTAGCTCCCCAGGAGAAAATTGCTGGCCTCATACCTGTTGGGGGTGTAAGATGCAATAAATAGACAAAACAAAAAAGTAAGCTTTTCGTACTTTTGACAAGCATTTATGTAACTGTTATTTTCTCTTTCTTGTTCCATCTCTCCCTCCCATTGCTGGCCTGAGGAGCTTATGGATTCCCACATAACTTACTCACTCGTGTGGCCATGTGAACCCATGATGGTTTTTGGCCTCGCAAACGAACCGCATTCACTCTTCTGTCATTTCTATTTCCAGTCCACATCTATTTACATCCTTTGGCACTTGGTCTCACAAACGCAGTCTTGGTCAGTCACTTGTCTTATCAATTGGTCTACAGTTAACAGGCTGTTTTATCATACCGGCTGTTAGTTGACAATAGGGCGGTTTCCTATTATTTTTTTATTGCCTAAATCGAAAGATTATTACTCCTGGAGTACGTATTTCACGCTTTTAGATTTTTAAATGACGATATCTATTTTTCGCGATTAAATGAAAAGTGAAAAATTTCAAGCGCGCGAAAACGCGACGCGTAAGTAGGAATGATGGGAAAAAGTCCGTGCGACGCATTTCTGGCTCCCCCTCCCGCCTTGTGAGGTGACCTTGATCGAGGCTCTGAGCGCTGATAGGACGCAGGATGCTAGCGGGTAGCTAGTACCTTGCTGGCTGGTAGCGCTTGGCTTAAAAAAGGTTTATCAATACCTTATCAAACGAAGAAAACTTTCCGACCTTTGCCAGTTTTAATAGGTGATTATTAAGACATGTTTCCCTGAGCTCTGTGCCTCATGCATGCATTGGTAATCTCAGACGATGTAAAACTCCTATCTACTCGTATAGAAACTAGGTCCCTGTGACGTCACGTGGAGTGGAATCGCATGGGCGCCAATCTGGCCTTTTTCAAATGAGGATAAAATTTGACCCTTGCCATTCGTCTAAACCGGTATTTCAAAAACCAAATAATTTGTGTATTATGAATACACTAATGGTGGGTAACGAATCGCAATCAATGCCTTTCGTTTTCTTTGATGAAGGAAACTACCCTATTTGAAGATGGGAAAATATAGCGGCTAAAAAGAAAGGGCTAGAAACAGGAAATAATGGAGACAGCGTTGGCTTAAGGGACCTGCCAACAGGCATAACTCCAGATGATGATGATATCCATCTTAAAAAATTGCTTTTTATTGTTGCAATTATATCTGGCTCACTAGATACGTATAAATCTCCCTCAGTTATCTTTTTATTTCTGATTCTTAAAACTACCCTTCCTTGGACTACCCTTCCTATACCCTTTAGCAAGGATAGACGGAGCGTATTTTAGAACATTGGCGGGTAGACCCTATCCTTCCTGGAGTGTAGGGTAAAGGTAGATGAAGGGTTGGGCCATTCTCAATGAAGGGTAAAGGAAGGGGAGCACCAATATGAAAACTAAAAATCCATAAAATAATATGAAAATAAAAAAATCGCAACATAATTATCGCAACTAAATTAAACGAATGAGGATTAGTTGTAACAGTGATTTCTAAAATTAGAAGACAGAAAAAAATCGCCCTTCGTGTGGACTTGAATCCGGGAACCACACACCGTGAGACCCACGGCTGCCAAGGTAGCCTTGCCTATATATTTATTTATTTGTTTTAGAAAATAACATTGGCATTCAAATCCCGAACATCACTCTCGCGATGTCTCCATGACAGCCATATAGAAACATTAGGCCCTTTTCACACAATTATAGCAACTACTTTTCCTTAGAGGACTTTTAAATATTTGTTGTGCATCCCGTCTAGCTTTGCTATCAAAGGCTGCTTATGTTATTTTACAGAGAAGAGGTTCCAAGGAAGGATGGACGAAGGATAGTCCTAAACTTGCCTTACCGTTAATTGAGTGTAGAGGAAGGGCAGTCAGATGGCAGGGGAAGGAGTCCCAAGGAAGGTATACCCTTACCTTACACTCAATAGATGTTGGATGAAGAACATGATATTAGAATACCGCTACATTTCCGGGTCCGACAGAAACCACAAATTGAGAGAGATATGAGAGAGAGATAGAGAAAAAATTGATTACTTCGGACTTGAACCCTCGCAAAATTTTCATTAAGTTACAGCGCACAGTATAGACCCACTCGGCTACGGAGCCATGTATTGTTCAAATTTCCCTCCCACTGGTGCAATAGAAAATACCGAAACTCGATTTCAAAACTGTGGCGAAAGTGGCGCCGCACCATTTGTTGCAATACTTTTGAATCCGACTGTACAAGACCAAGTGGTAGCGGAGAAGCAGTGACACGCTCAGTTTGAGTTCATGACGTCATCAACTTATCTGAAAAAGGATTAAGGTCATCAATACTTCGTCGCAAACAGCTCGAGAAGTAGGCTACGGGTCGAAAAACGGAAAGGTGCGTGACTATTAATTTTTCAATATCTGCCGCAATCGAAAATGAAAGTGGTGAACGAGCCCGTTGTCTAATATCAAAAGTTTTGTAGTCACATAAATAGATTGCTACAATAATCGCATCCTCCAGATTGAGTTGAAGGGCAGAAATGGGCTCGTTTACCATTTTATTATTCATGTATACTGCGTTAGTTTGAAAAAAGTAAAGTCCCGTATTTTCCGTCTTCTATAGTGCGTTCACCATGTAGTTGACTCTACGGGCCTTATGGAGAACAGAGTTGCCAAACTTCCACTCCGCCACAAGTCATCCCTATACTTCTCGAGCTATTAGCGGCGAATTGCCGACGGGCCTACCCCTTTTGTTGAAAATTTCTTGACGTCACTAACTTTTGCCGAGCGGCTCACCGATTCTCCGCTACTTCTCGGCCTCCCGCATCCGTCTCGCGTGATTCGTTGTCATTAGCAACCGTCAAGAATCAGGTATCTCTAAAGGGCTTAATGAACCACAACTTAAACGAGCGAACTTATTGAAAGTGGGTGGCAGCTTTTGCCTTTTTTTCATTTTGATGTCATGAGAAAACGACTGTCTGAGTGAGAAAGACTTTTTTGTCGTAACTTATCTTTCCTATATCTCTATCGAATGAATCATTTTATTTAGCTGCGATTTCTGGTCTGAGTGAACGGCATTATTGCATTTATTTCCGTTATTAACGGCAATTTCGCTATCCTAATTCCATTATGCTCATTGGTAACAAATATCACTCTATTCACATTGAGGAAAGTGATGCTACTACGCTGTTGAATGAATGGATCATCGAGGAGAAGGAAAAATAAGCGCCTTAACTTGCTGTTGGAGGCTTCTCCGGAAATTGAGCAGTAGTATGGATAAGGTAAGGAAGGAGGAAGTCTTCTGTCAGAGTAATACCACGCTGAAATCGTGACAAGCCGCTCGTTAGGAATCAGTGACATCATGAACTTTTCAGCGACATGATTGCAAGCAATGACTATTGTTCGCAGGTTGTAGCGAGATAATTCTTGATTTCCATACCATATTAGAGTGTTGGCGAGCAATCATAAATCACCGATGACGATTACGGTTTGATAAATTTTGCTTGGCATGGTTTATTTCAGCAAAAGTTTTTTTCTAATAATTTACATCTCAACTACTCCAAACAGATTTTTCAGTACTATAAGATGAAATTCGTAAATGTTGATTGGTAGGGAAATACTCATCCAACCTTCTTTTAAGGTGAAATAAGTGTTTATTAGTGTAATTGGTAGTTTTATAATTATTTTGAATATTTTACTATCTATATTGGCTAACTTATTTTTCAATCGTTTACTTTTTATTTAGTAAAGCGTAGGATTTTGAAAATATTGTTTAAGATATCTTTCCACTTCAAAAAAACTGCGCATTTAATGCTTTGAAGCATTCCGGAGGAAATTCCGCTAAGTACTCCCTTCATCCAAACCATCTGTTTCTTCCGCATCTATTGTAAAAGTTTCCTACATGTACTTGCCTCGCGTCTAGGATTTGAAGTGACATCAGGTGTCCCACAAGGGATCGTAATTGGCCCCCTGTTGTTCATTATATACAGCTATGAACTCTGCTCCCGAAAGAGCGGTAAAATACGCTTATTTGCTGATGACGCTGTCATCTATCGCGAAAGTAGTGATTATTCATCATCATCACTGGTCAACAATCCTAGGATTGGTTTGACGCAGCTCTCCACTCAGTTCTCCTATCAGCTAATCATTTCACTCCTACGTATTTCTTCTCTTTCACATCTCTCTTTACTTGTTCCATATATTTTGTTCGGGGTCTTCCTTTTCCATTCTTGCCTTCCACTTGTCCCTCGACGATTGTCTTCATCAGGCCATCATGTCTCAAGATGTGGCCTATAAGGTTGTTCCGTCCTCTTATTAAGGTTTTCATGAGGCTTCTCTTCTCTCCTACCCTTCTTAGGACTCCCTCGTTACTAACTCGGTCGATCCATTTGATTTTCATCATTCTTCTGTAGCACCACATTTCAAAGGCCTCTATCCTTGCTTTCTCCGCTGCGGTCATTGTCCATGCCTCACTTCCGTATAGGAGCATACTCCAGATGTAGGTTCTTATAAATTGTTTCTTTACTTCCATATTTAAGTTTCCCGCTGTAAGCAGGTCTCTCTTTTGGTGGAATGCTCTCTTCGCCTGGGCTATTCTGCTGATAATTTCTTTCTTGCTTCTCCCGTCACTAGTTATCTTGCTTCCCAAATAACAGAATTCATCCACCTCTTTTAATTTTTTGCCTCCCTATTTTAACGATAGTGATAGTGATTATTGTGAATATGAAATTTTATCATCGGATTTCAACAACGTTCATTTGTGGATCCAAGGGTGGCGACTCGAACTTAATCTGAGCAAATGCATGTCGGGACATTTTTTGCAGAGTTCGTCTTGCTATATCCATGTTTATGCTGTGGATGGTATTAACATAAAGGCAACAGACGAAGTGAAGTACCTGGGAGTCACGATAACCTCGAACCTCTCATGGGGAAAACATAAAGAATATTTTCGGCATAGCCCTGAAAAAATTAAGATTTGCCAAGCGTATTGTGGGAAGATTTTCGGATGAGAAAGTAAAAGATAGGTGCTATTTCGCACTGGCCCGACCACACCTTGAATATGCATCGAGCGTATGGGATCCGGAGCATAAAGACTTAATCCGCGAACTTAATAAAGCTCAAAGGAAGGCTGCGCGGTTCGTCAAAAACTGCTACGGGCGTACAGAGAGCGTTACCCAGATGGTAAGCGAATTAGGCTGGGAGCCGCTGGAGACTCGGAGGCTGCGCGCTAGGCTTAGATTGCTTGATCAATTGAGAATGGATATTTTTAAGAGCGACACGGAGAACAAAATACAAAAGCATCACTAAGTATCCAGGTCCAATAGAAACTACAAATTAAGAGAGATGTTTTGCCGAACGCATAGATATGGGATTTTTTTTCCAAATCATATAACTTAAACAAATGCTAGCCGTAATTTTCTTTGATCACTCGCTTTTCATATGTAAACAGCTGGTGTCCTAACACCTCCTGCCACACGCCTTTTTAGGCGGCTTGCGGTATAGTATGTAGAATCTACATTTTAGACGTATCTTCTTCTTCAGCGTCCGATTTTCCGCGTGGCAATGCGCCACACTCCAGTCTAAACTCTTCACTAGCCCTTTCTTAACACTCTTAAGTAACGATGCCCTCGTTGGGACACATTAGAAGAATTTGAAATATTCATGTAAATGGCATTTTCTTCGAATATCGGTGATACCATCTTAATCCAAGTGGAATATAATTCCTTATTTTCGCTCATTGAAATATCGTAGTATAATATACAATTTTAATAATTCCTAGTGAATACTTCTGACGAATATTTCTCGGATTCTCAGCCAGGTTAATTCTTCCATATAAGCCGACGTTTCGAGAGACGACTTGTCTCCCATCTTAAAGGCCATGCTACTCTTTGGAAGTCCAATTTCACACTGAAACGGATCGACCGTTTACCGAGGACAACAATGCAGCTCAGGTGTCGTCCGATTGGCTGTAGGTCTTTTGAAATTCTTCACGTTCAACCCTAATGTTTTTTATACAGCTGATTACAGGTCTCCATGTTTTGCTAAGATGCTTATATAAAAGCATTAACCTGGCTGGAAACCCGAGAAATATTCACCGTAGTCTAAATCTGAAATTAAATGCTATGTCGATGTTGTAACATGATGCATTCCCATTTTTATCAGTATTTCGAATATTTTCGTATATATTACTGGCATCTTATTTTTTATTGTTTTCTTTGTATTTAACGATGCCCACGACAAGTGATATGCCGTTATGCCATTTATAACCCAGGGCTGCTTCTGGAAGGTATTAAATTTGATGACTTCTCACTTTAAAAATGTGAAAATTTTCTACTTAATCTCAATTATTGTGGCAGCCGCATATTTCGCGATTTGACTTTACGGAACAAAAGAGCATTCTATTTAAATTTGTAATCAAATCATTATTATTTAATATTTGTTGTTATAAGTTCACTTTAAATTGGCAGTATTGCTGTATGTGTATCTCTTTATTAAAATAAAAAAAATAAAAAAAAATAAAATATTTGGCTCGCGAATATCAATGGGGTTGGAATTGCATGATGGCAGCTACCTGATCACAGCTACCTGAGTTTTAAGGTCGAAAGAGGAGTACATGAGTATTGCAGTGTCGTTAGCATGGCCTGCTTGAGGATTTCAGTCTTCAATGATGGGTACTCTTACGCAGGGGCGCAGCTAGGAATAGAGGCTAGGGGGGGGGGGGGTTTCAGGTGCAACTAATGCATAGGGGCCTGGGGGTGTGGCATACCCGCCAGGGTAAGCGGAAGGTGCGGAGGCCCTCCGCCATAAAAAATAAAGATAAATGGTTCAAAATGGTGAGTTTTACAGCATTCTGAGAAATGTTATTAACCCTTGCACTATTCTATAGCTAGTATTAATCCAATTAAGTAAAATAGATTAAATTTCTCTGAGCTATCCCCCAAAACCGCTGCGCCAGTGCTCTTACGAGAGGTCATATCGCACCGTGTCGCCTTCCATTTCAAAGGCGATGTTGTTCGGTATAATGGGACCTCTTCTGCGAAGTAACTAGAAATCGCCCTAATTTTCCACGAAGTAATTATCAGTGGCCCATAATGATTAAAATATCAACGCAGTTAGTGGGAAAATTCAGAGATAATTCCATTTATCCTCAAATGGCACTTCTGTTGGAATTTTGAGCACCCCGACACGGATTCACGGTCGATCAGAGGATCAGCGCTTAGCAAATGAATTGAACAATGAAGCTCTTGAAGCCATTCCTGCATAGAGTTGCAAGAATTCATCCATATTGAAAAACGTACAGAAGGCATGGGAATTATTTTCATCTAGTGAACTTCAGTGAATTAGAAGCGGATTCTATCATTGGAGTTTTGGTTGCGGAATTCCAAGTATCGTAAAATATTACAGAATAACTACTTTTCTTGGATTGGGGAAATTCCCGCCTCTTGCCTTTTCCCCTTCAACATTCACCACTCCCCTACAGAATACCCAAAATTGCACACGAGCACGGTTCTGTAGCGGTTTAAAACTATCAAGAATGAAGAAGAGAAAACACGACAATGTTTTCATGAATTAATGTTGGCGCCAGGAAGAAGTGAAGCCTATAGTAGCGAATAATTTTTATTCAATGAGATTACAAGAAATCATGTTAATGAGCATATTCCCAACTCACGATCCAAAAATGTTTTCATTCCCAATGATCATTATAAGCATTGTATACTTAAGTAACCACTCCTTAAGAAGAGACGGGAGTGAAAGATCCAGTGTTCAAGTCATTTTTCCATCTGCTATTAATAATTTTTTGGATTTCATGGTCTATTTGCTAAAAAAATTCAGTTGATTGGATATTTATTATGTATTTTATTGTTAAGCTAGCGCAATTCTTAAAACGAAATCACTCTGACTGGCGGCATTTCATTATCCAATCAGAGTGAGTGGCGTAAGCGGCCGGTCTCCGTCTTCACAGAGTTCTCAGGTTTACTCATAGATGGCCTTTCATTAGAAACAAGCGAAACTCGTGCAAGTCGTGAAGACAAGGTTTTGTTTATGTTATTTCGGACATGTGTTTATCATCGATTAAAATGCTTCTTCGTTTGAATGACGAGCCAGAAAAGAAGTCCACAGTCTACGGTAGTGCCATTAGATGATTTCCGGAGCGTTGACCGAAATTTTGTATGCTTTGAGTGAACAATGTTTGATGATAACGAAAATGACAAGTTTTCGTTTATCTGTGAAATGGCCTCCTGCTTTAGGAGGCCTTCTATTCTGGACTACATTTTGCAGCATAATGAGTTCCTATTGTTTATTGCGAAGTGAGAATGGTTATGTTTCATACGTGAATACTTCAAAACTCAAGAATGAGTTGGGATTAGATATTCCTCGCGATGTATTAGCTAATGTTGTTGGCGATGAAGTTCCTGTTGAACCTATCCTTGGACTGTACATTCAAGACTTAGCCTCTATTCTTGCCAGAAAATTGAATGCCATTGGTAATGAAGAGTTGGGTGTCTCAAAGATGCAGGTAAGGAAGTGGTGTTCAGTTGATAAATTCAATACACATCGTGAAATCATGTCAGGTTCCACACTCACTATGTTTTCTGTTATTGAATTTGGTTTTACGTATTTAATTTATTCCATTTTACTTTCTGTACTTAGGAGGTGTATGATTCTTTAACATTTTCCGCTGCAGGAAGATCTGAGAGGGAAATTGTTTGGGAGGTAGGTAAATCCTGAGCTGATTGTTGATGGTACATACATCCTCTGTTGACGTTTGTGGAGTATAAGTAATGCAAATGATGAATCTAACTTAAAATTTCCTTCTTTACTTAGTACCAAATACCTACTCGGTTACCGGGTGACGTTTTCTGTGTATGTCATTGGAATGGGTGCATTTAATCTCTGCTTCCTTGAAAAATGAACAATGTTAATCTTAAGTTGCTCAAGGCATTTTAAGTTCATGGGATATTAATGGCTGGAAGTAAAACATTATTGAAAACAGAACTAGCTTAGTAGTAGTAGACCCCCCCAAAAGCCTTAGAGAAATGAAAAAAATGTTTCAAACTATTGTCTAGTTTGGACGTATATTAACTGCATCTACTTAAAGTTTAAATTTTTACTTGCCAAAATGATGTAAAATGTATTTCCAAGCATTTAATTTTTTCAATTTCCCATTTTATTTATTTTTTTAATTTCCAAAAATTGTCCCTGTTGCCTGGGAGGGGGTCGTCCCCCTGATCCCCCTTTTTCCCCAAAGCATATTCCTAGTTACGCCACTGCTTAGGACTTGCGAAAAAGTCTGTGGCAAGCATGGGAGAGTAATTCAAATACCTTCTAAGAGTAATAGTAGGAAAGCAATAGGCTATTGTGAAGTAAATTTCATCTTTCTCAGCGCACATGTGGCAATTGTAGGCCCTAATTAAAATATTGAAAATTCATAATTTTGTCTTTTGTTTTCCAGTTGGCCGATAGGCTTCAGATGAAGTTGCGGAAATACATCGCAGTTCTCAATAAAAGTAAAGCTGCTATTGAAGAATTGTTTTGGAGACATCCTCATCGCCCCTATTCGTCTGCCTACCCTTGTTGTGACGTTCCAGAAAAGAGCATTATGTATGTTACACCCAAAAAATATTCATTGAACAACAAAAATCATATCCTTCCTCCTTAGGTTTTGGTCGAAATAAGGAAATTAATATGCTGTATTTTATCTTTTATTAACAGTTATAACGAACATTTTGGTGCAAAAGTGTCTAAAGATTTCACTTGTGATATTACACCAGCTTTGGGACACTATGTATATAGTCCTGGACCCAATCTAACAGATGGTAAGTGTAGTATTAAATTTCTTTTTAACATATGCTAATGGACTGGTGTTATTGGAGTGAAAAGGTTCTCATGAAATGTCCATTAGAGTATATTCTGTGACCATTTTGGAAAGCTTTGCAATCGAAGTTTTAATTTTAGCCTGCTTAAGGAACATATTTCTTCTGTCCAAGACATTGGTAAGTGCAAAGCTATGTTTATTGTAGTCTGCTTGTGTATTCAATGTAATTTTCTATGACAAAGGTATACTATAGAAGAAAAATATTATGCCTGCTACAAGGTCTGCTATTATTTTTCAGTGTTTTCGTCAAATTTGAAGTCACATCCCACTATTAAGTGGCAGTATTTCATATCAACATCTGACATTAGTAGTGAATATCCTGCTCACCATTTTGACAGTGGTCCATCATGTCAGTATGAGGACACTAGGCACAGGTAAGATGCAATTGTATACTGAGTACTTACTTAGTGCGATGTTTTCCATGGGTATTTAAGCTTGCCCGACCCTTTGCCATGCTCATCTTGATTCCCGTTTTATTTTTTCCTAGGGATGTGTTTCTGGCCACAGTGCTGCCTTATCGGAAAGTTGTTGTGATCATTGTTGACCATGGACATTCTTTAAGTAAAAATCAACTCTTCACAGCAAAAGCAGTTGGTAAGTGGGAGTAATTGTTTGAAATTAGTAATAGTGGTAGTGTTTTTGGCTTTCAAATGTAATATATGAATTAGGAACATTATTTTTAGTTTTATTTATTTAAAATTTTCACCTCCGTTATGATGGTGAATACTACTAATAATAATTAAAATTTATATCTAATTACGAAGACTGTCAAAATATTATGTAGCACTTTGTAGTTGGCTCTGCCGAACATATTTTGGAGATTTTACACTGAATGCTTTTATTTTGTTTTTGTCCCTATGATCATCTGTAAGAGGAAATTGTAGGGAGTCTGTTTTTGTATGTTGTGAAAGGAAATATTTTAATCTGTATCAATGAGTGTGTGAATCCCCTTGCTATTTGTGTATTATTTACCTCATTCAAGCTCCCAGTAAGTTTTAAAAGTGATATAAATAAAATCTTCTCAGGAATGTATTCTTTGTTAAATTCTGTGAAGAAGTCTGGAATGGAATCATGTTGGTTTAGATGTTAGTGTCTTGGCTTCTCACCCTGGGGGTCTGGGTTCAAATCCAGTGTTATTTAGGCATCGGTGGAGATTTTTTTTACTGCCCAATCCCTGGTTGATTGCTTGTGGAGGGCACCTCAAGTACAGCACTTAGTCTGTCGGATGGGACGATTAGCAGTAGTCTCCTTGGAGCGTTAGGCTTATGCTTGCACTAAGTTTCTCTCTAGTCTTCGTTCTATATCCTTCCATCATGGTGAGTATGATCTATGCTCTGATTCATGTGTATTCAATATACCTGAGGAAACAGGGTCTTCAACAATCCATCCAAAAGCAAAATCTAGGAGAAGCAGCCTGGAAAATGCCATGGATTGTTGGGGAACCCATCATATCCTTACCCATCCCCATTTGCTTCTTCCTCAGGGTGCACCCAGTGGCCTAGCCAGGGGGGGGTCCGGACCCCCCCGAAATATAAAAACACAATTATTGTCCTCCACAAAAGAAAACAAAATATTGAAAAATCTAGAATTTACAAAATGTTTCTTTAACAAATTAAGTTTTTTCGGTTATGAAAATTATTAAAATTAGTTAAAAACCCATTACTTGGTGCCCGGTTTTTTTCAAAAATTTTCATTCTGGTTTTGGACCCCCCCCCCCCTGGACAAAATTCCTGGCTATGCCACTGGGTGAACCCAAGGATACCTGGGATCGCTCATAGGCTAGGATCTACTCTAGTCTAGACTCACTCCTCCATAATTTTGCTGAAGCACTGTTTAATTTTTTCTGTTTTTTTTCCAGGCAAACATTTGATTTCCCTTCTGTCTTCTTATGACTTGGTAGGTGTCCTTGCATTGTCCAATGAGGTTACATATCCTGGCAATGAAAACTGTTCTCAGCAAGCCATACCCTTTGCCACCCACGAAACAAAGTTTCATTTTAGTGGATTCATTGATGCATTGAAAAAATCAAGAGGTATTTTATCATTTTTACTTTGCTCAGTTGATGTTTAGTTGTGTATATTCGATATAATCAATTATGTAAAATTTTTCTCTTTCATTTCAGCCCCGACCAACCATTCATTGGGTTTTGAGCATGCGTTTAAATTAGTGAGGCAGTTGGCACAGAGTAGTGATGTCTCCGAAGCCTTAATCATTTATATTTCTCGGGGACTCCTTTCATCTTT